>NC_135504.1:138165620-138465620 GCF_052857255.1 Amblyomma americanum | reverse complement strand
CACCTATCATACTGTTTGAAAAATGAAGGAAAATACCATGCTAGACTAATTTGGTTCCGTAGAAGCCTTGACACAAACTGGGTTGGCTATACTGGCTGAAGAGCTCATACATGTGTCGCCTCACAGCCACCTTGTACGTACTCTGGTGGCTACCGACGTGGCGAAGGCATACGACAACGTGTTTCATGCCAAGATCCTTGACGACATGGAATATATGGGTGTTCCTCTAGATGTGATAAGAGCAGTACATAATCTGCTTAAGGGCAAGACGTTTTCTGTACGTGTAAAATTACAATAAATCGGTAATTACACATCAAAAAGAGGCGTGCCAAAAGATTCAGTTTTAGCACCTTTCCTATTTAATATCGCATTCATACAATTGGCGCGGAATTTAGCTGGTATACTAGAGGTGCAGTTCATTATTGTCGCAGACGAAGAAGCCTTAAATACAGGAAATGAATATGTCCGTGATGCTGGCCTGGAGCTGTCACCACAAAAGTCCAGCTACATACATTCATGTTGCGCACAAAAAGGGAAGACAGTAATTGGCAGCTAAAAGGGTCGTGCTAAAGATTGGAAATCCATCATTACAAGTGGTAGATGAGTTGAAAGTACTTGGCTTAGAGATACATAAATCTGGCAAAGGAACACAGTGGCTCCATATGATGAAAAATGCAGCAGCGACTTCCTTGAACTTGACCAAACGCAGCCTATAGGATACTTTACCAGGCCCAGTTCAGATGGGTGACGACGCGACAATGGGTGGACTTGTAAACATTAGAAAGGAACGCAATGCGTACCATCACGGCCTTACCAAAACTTACTCCCATCCCGATTCTACATGAATTTGCACAGCTGAATAGATGACAGAAATAATTGACCAGCGAAAGGCAACAAGGAATCTGAAGTTAAAGTATGTTATGCCCCATAGCATCCTCGTACAATGGGGTGACAGTGCAAGTACCTACAGTGGCCGACCCCCCTCTGGGAATTCACAATTATTGCGATAAACAGGACTACAGAACTTTGCCGTAAAGGAAAGCCCGGAATTTGACCTGTGGTTGATGTGTGCCCCGGAACATGTATGGCATATACGGACGCGTGGATTATAGAGATGGGTGGTAGAACAGCAGCGACTAGCCTGACACGCAGAGCTAGACGTACGTCATGATTGCATATCACACCATCCAGATTGCATATTATATAACAGAAGCCCATATCTATACAGACTCTTTAGCCGCTATAAAACAACTGAAGAGAGTGACAAAGAAACTATGCGTAACGCAGGAGGCCCATGCACTAAATAAAAAACACACACACACATACAACCAGATACATTGGCCACAAGACGATGACGAGAATGCTGAGAAAAGTATACAATATTACACAAGTTGCAAACTCTAATCCATCGCCCACCAGGCTCCCTTTGACGCCCGCTCCACACTCCCTATCTTAGCATCCTCTTTAAGGAAAAGTACACCTGCCATCATTCCCCCATGCACTTCCCCCTCCCTCATAGCCTTACAAGATTGGAGGAGGTAGCCCTTAGGAGGATCGGGGCTAGGGCGGCCCTTACCCCGTTGGTCATGTGCCGATGGGGCACTGAAGAAGACGCAGGACCCACCACTTGCGCGAGGGGTTCCACACCGGCTGCAGATGTGGATGTTCGCCACCTACTGTGGACTTGTGTAGGGACAATGGCTTCAAGGACATGAATTTTACAGGAAGTGGGGGCGAACGGCGACAAGGGAAGAGCATTTCTCTAAGTGGCTGACCGACAACAATAAGAGCAGGAGCCTATACCGGTTCCTGTCTGAAATCAGCTTACACGATTTTTTTAATTAGCGTGTAGCGAACAAAAATTATGGCTTTATGACAAGTGTGCGAAAAAAATAAAGCAGAGGAAAGCCGGTAGGTTTGCCTTGGGGGCACATGGAAACACGCTAATGAAGCAGTTGAAGGTGATATGGGGTGGCCAACAACGGAAGTGCTTGAGGCAAAAAGTAAGGTGTAGAAGAATGGTTGAGCCATAGAAATGAGAAGCGATGGGTGAAAAGTGTTGAGGCACTTGTGCAGATGCATTATCGATACTAAATGGAGGCGAAGAACTAGTCGGCTTGCTAATGAATACGAATGTCAAAGGTAAGAGAGAGGCAATAAGACCACCCTAAGACAACCTTCAAAAAGAAAGTAGGATCCTCAGAAAATACTCCATGGCAAAAGAAAACGCGGGATACGCCTATATTGGAGGATGGCTATATCAAAGATTAAAAGTGAAAACCTTTTGGCAATTCCAAAAGGAGTGGTGTAAGGCCGCTATAGCGAGCGCAAGCCATTTCCAGCGTGCTTTCCGGAAAAAGAGAAAAATAACTCTCCTGAGCGGCTGTAAGCGCATCCCAGAGCAGGGACCAGGACCTCCTCCCGCCGAGACCTTTACGAAGCGGGGAATGCACACTCTAAAAAAAGGTGTAAGAAAGGGGTAAGAAAACGTAACTTAGAATTTTACCCCTTCTCGGCAGGCATGGAATTACTTTGCACCCTTTAAATACCTGTTGCGAGACGTTTAGTCTGTTTCGTGAAAGTTGCACATTTTTATCCCTTATTTTCAGTGTTGAGAACTGTGTTTCGTTTTTTTTGCCAAGTGTGGAGAAAAAAATGCTTCCTGGGATTTCTCCTAGAAGGCACTTTGGTTTTAGTGACTGAAACGTTGGAGGCCAAAGCAATACTGCGGCATTGTTTGCACTTGCGCAGTATCTCCATGATAGCGGGTTTTTACTGAAAAGCGCACAGTTTTCTTTTTATTAAGAAGTAAACTCTGAAGCGCGGCAGTTGATCAAAAAGTCTTTTTTCTATGTGAAAGTTACAACAAGATGTCTTATAGGAAGAAAAAGCTTTTCATTGAAGCTTTGCTGTTTATATACTCCCAGAGTTGCTGATCGTAACGTACCACTCTAGGTGTAATTTTTCGTTTAGCAACAAAACTGAAACAATGACGATGACGATTTTTTTTTATGGCGCAATGCTGAAAGAGGAAGCCAGAAGAAATACATGTATGTGAGGTCAGGACTGGTTTCTGCAACCTTCATTTTTAAACGCACGGATCAAGGTTTTTGTATTTCTTCTTTTCTCAAATACGAGGTGGCAGATTATTTTACTTATAGGTTTCAGATGGTGCCGTGACCAACGTTGTTTGTAAAGCACGTCGGATGGGGGCAGTTGCATGAACGCGTCCTTGAAGCTAGTTGTTCTTAAGCGATGAGGATCCTCAACGTTGAAAAGCAGGACCCTCGTGGTAGTACGCGGGACGCGTATATACTCCGACGAAACGCGTGCGCGCGGCACGGCGACATCAGGTTGGCCACAAAGAGACCCTCTACACTCCAACGGCGCTTGACCGCCGATGCGTTCGGCGGGTTCGGCGCAACTCGACCACGCCAGCGGCAACTTGGAGCGTGTGTCGATTTCGCTCCGAGCGCGTCAGCCTCCGCCGGCCCGGCCAGACCGGTTCCGCCTCTCGTCGGGACGGCGTTTTCCCGTTTTCCAAAACTGATGGGAATCGTCTGGAGTTCATATTTTGCACAGATTGAGGTGAACACCACTCTTCATTTCCGAAAAGATTACAATGTAGAGCGACTGACTCACCTCTTTTCACGCTAACCCCGATTGTGGGTAGAGCAGGAAGTGAAAACCACTCTGTGATCGAGGGTGTTTGTCGGAAAGCAACTTCTTGCATGTCAGTTTTTCTGGAATTTTGAAAGCTGAAAACGGAAATTCTCCTTCACATACAGCCTTTTAATTTCCTGCTCTGCCAACAGAGGGAAGGTGAGTCAATCGCCTTCAATTTTATTCGTTTTATAAAAGAAAAGAGAGTGACGCCGCTTAATCTCAGTGAAGCTGAAGCCCCACAGGTTACCACCAACTTTCGAGATCGAGTGTAAAGGGTGGTTCATATGCAAGCGATTCGGCGAATAGAGCGAACAGCAGTGCGGAGCTGCGAATCGTTTAGGGAGCTTTCGTTTCACATTGGTCGCCGCTGCGCGTTTCCCACCGCTACAGTTGCTGGAATTCCATCCACTGTGCCACAGCTGCGAAAACGAATGTTGCTGGCAAAAAGATATGCGCTTGCAACCGGTTTTGGTGGCCTGCAAACACAAAAAAGCGTAATATATAAGCACTATTTCGCCGTTTATTTACATAGTTTATTTGAATAAACACAAACCTTGTGTTTTAAGCATTCGACACCACTTTATATATTTTCTTTTTTAAACAAAATTCCGTACGTGCTGCGTACAAACACAAACACTGGTCTATGCGCATGCTTTCTTGCACGAGGCCTCTACTGGTCACGTGGCAACTCCGGGCCCTCATTGGTTGAGATGCGGTGCTGCCGTGTCCCCACTGCGAAAATTTTCAACTTGCCCGAACCTGGCCGCTCCAGCCGCTGGAGCTTCCTCCATCGCTTGAGAGAGGGTGTATGCGCCGCGGCGGCGGGATTCGCGAGCGGGTCACTTGCATGTGAAACAGACTTAAAGGTCAGTTGCCGAAGGGTACTATGGTGCACCATTGTACTTGTCTTGACTTGTTCCTCACGTTCGCAGCCATGCTCTGCACACAAAATGAGAGAGAGCGACAATTTATTGTGGATAAGCTAGAGACCAGTGCTGGTGCAGGAGGCGAACTTGGCGCCCTACAGAGTCAGTAGAAATTTTGGATTCACTGGAACTTTTGGGTATTCAGTGTGTCCTTTCAACAACTTTCCTCTCATTCAGATAAAAGAGCATCTTCCCTCTTCCCTTTCAAACAAGATTTCGGAAATTTGAACAAGGGCTTTCGTTTGAAAAATACGTGCAATATTGCAGAGGGTGCTACTATTCTGCAAGTTGTCAACTGACCACTTGCAGATACCAGTAAGTCATCTTTTTCGGAAAGCTTGTTTTCCAACTAAAGGTCTCATACCCAAACGACACACTCACATTCTTCTTGATAACGAAAACTCCGGATGGTCGCGCGCTTTCTTCAGCAGAGGCTAGGCACGGAGAGGAAAATGCCTTCGTCGCCGTTCTGTGGTGTGTGGGTTGTTCATTGTTCGGGCTACAGGTGCAGAGGGGTAAATGGAGGAAGTTAGAGTCCCAGAAGTTAAAGCGCAGGCGCGAAGAATTTTAGCGCCAGGTACGAAAAGCAGTCCAGCCAGCAGTATGGCGGTACGTGTAAACGTGTATAGCAAGAAAGTAACGAGAAAGAAGAGCTTTAGGAGGAGAGAAAATTTCATGAATGAGAAGTGCACCTTTCCTTTCTTCTGAAAAACACATCTCCTATTGCTGACAGGCTGACTTGGAATACCCTTAGAATGCAGCCCTTTTGGAATGTGCTGCTTTTATGGAAGCTCCTCTGCCGATCTTTTCTCACTGCACGCCTCTCGGGGGTAACAGACGAGTTGGTACCTGCTTAGTGGCTTTGTCCTGTGTCTCGCTGCATGTTTCATTAGCTTCCAGTTCCTGCATCCGTAGTATTCTTTACAATATAGTTTTCACCAACATCCTAGCGGCCGCCACCTCTGGGGCTAGATTACGGCGGTGAAAGGCAATACGTTTTCCGTAATCCGCTTATCGCCAGCCTTTTACCGCGTACGCAGCGGAAGGTAGCCTGTGCGACCAAAAATGACTCCCGTGACGTCACGGATTCTTAGAAAAACAAAATGAGGCTCTCTTTTCGCATGTAATTAGCTAGATTCCGTCTTGTTAACACCTGTATTCTTCTAATGATTATTTCTACTAAATTGAAACATGATTCTTTGCTTTTCACAATCTCCTGCAAGCTGATGTCATTGGAAAGGACTTTACAAAGAACTACATCACGAGAGCGTCACCAACACATTGAAACGCTGTTAAAGCGTATTAAAACGTAGTTCAACAAAGCTGGCCGTCGTTGCAGAAACTGCTTTATCTTACTAAGAGTGGTGAACACGAATTAAAAGTAGATCGATGCGACGAAATTTTTTTTCGTGCTGTCTATCGCGTTTTAGTAGCCTCCGATTTGCTGAGGACATACTCAGGGCCTAGGGAAGAATGGCCCATGGTTTACCGCCCGTATAAAGACTCAATACAGAAGGATCGGAACAAAACTTGACGAGGATAAAAGTTATCATCAACTGGCCGGGAATTCCAGAATAGTTGCACGGCCGCAAATCCAAACCAAATGAATGAAATCGCTAAGAGAATATGAATGAGGGAGCCGGAGAGCACTGACAGGCACTCTAAGGTTATGTCCAGACCTGGAAACACATATTGCAACACATCGATCGAAAAGTTCGACGTTTACGAAACGGCCTCAAATTAAAATATGGGAAACAAATACGTCCGTTTGAGTGTTTTAAATGACGCGGCAATTTGGACACCTTTGCCAGACATACAGTATCCGCTATGCATACTTTCAGGTTCCGCCCAATGGCATGCAGCTAGTTAGAACAGCCACGCATTTTTTTTTTTTAGCACAGCTACGTCAAACCTTCACTCTGAGAACGCTTTGTGCTTCGTCACGCGTAATATTGGTGTACTATTCTGAAGCAAGGTGGCGGAAATCGATACGGGCTCCCAAGGCACCATTATATCATGTTCAAACACGCACGAACCGCTTCCAGTAATGACAGTGTTATTACGTGCAAGCCCGCGGGTGCGTGTTCTAAATGCGTAAAATTTCGGGCTGAAGTTTTTGTATTTAAAACAGCGTTCTAAACACCAGTTTTCGAATCCTCACATGGATTCTTCCAGCTGAAGCACAAGTCATCAAATGGCATGGAATCCATTTTAACGCAGCAGCATCTCTCCAAACTTCGGCACACGCGACTAGCTTCCAGGCGCCCTCTGCAATAGGCTGGGCGATAACTAGATTCACATGAATAGAAATGGCAAACCTTTTCTAGCAATGATGAGCCAGACCGTCAAGTAGTACTATTTTAAATCATATGTTTCAGTGTACCTAAAAATGATAAGCACTTTTCCACACCTATTTTTATTTCGCAGCTATACGGCAATACTTAGGCAAATGGCAATATTTAGGCCATTCCCCTAACGCTGCTATCTTTATTGGCCGGATCACGCTGTGAACATCGTTGGTTAATAGTGTAAAGCTGAGGCTGTGAATAGTGCAGATTTGTAGTTTCCTTGCGGTGGAACGTTAAAAGCCAGTTCCGACTCTGGCTTTGCGGCGCCAGTAAATTCAGGAAGTATACCTTGGACATACTTTCATCGAATCACATATATATCACAGAGTTGGGATATCGAACCAAACTTCATTTACTGAAACGATCACAACTACACCAAATAAATCTATTTCCAACTTTTGTCACGAAACACATAACGGTGGCAGATAGCCTAAGTCATGTTAGATTATTGAAGCTTTTGGCAGGCTAATATGCGAAACAAACTGAAAAACTAACAAGTTAGATTCGAGGTAGTTAGACAGGACTTAGAATCTAGCTAGCTTCCACGCAGTTTCGCTCGCCCACGGGATCAGTGCATATAAGCATTGCGTTATTTGCTTTAGAACCTCGGGCTCCCTGTGGCACTGCAATGGAACTGCACTCGTTGTTGTAATTGCGTTTTTCCTGTGTTCCTCGTTTTCTGGTATTTTCGCGATAAATGCATTTTCACAATTGGCTACATTTCGGCTAATTTTCTCTCTCTTTGGAGTTTAGTGCTCGGACCCATTTGACAGCCCTGCTTGAGGCGCATCCACATGCTTAGCCGCGTGCGCCTCAGGCTGAAAATTCTTTCGAGACTATGCCACCGCCTGTGTCGCAAAGCAAACGCGGACTACATATTCTTGCCCAGAGGGTGTTGCGCAGCGGAAGTGCAACCTTCTCATTCAGTGCAACCTTGGTGCCAGTATTTTGAGTGGAAGGGGGCTTGCAAGCAAGTGTTCTTTTTTTACTTTTTCAGGCACACAGCAGACGCACACTGATCCTTAACACCCCAACCCCTCCCCCCAAAAAAACAAAAAACAAAAAAAGACCGGAGCTACATGAATCTCTTCAAAACACGTAAGCGTGGTTTAGCCAGCCACGTGGTTTGAGTAAAGCTGCGTTTACCTGAAAAATACAAGCCAGCCGAAACATGTGAAGAAAACAAGTCGTGCCTCTTTAATACGACCCGCGTTAATATGGTCGACTCGAATTAGGCACAATTTAACAAAGCTAGCCGTCGCGACAAAAAAATGTCATGGCATGTGACGCGAAGGCAGCCGCAGGCCTTTGTTCTGTTACTGGCAGAATGTCCTAAATTACACACACAAAAAACAAGGAAGCATATTTGGCGCCGTTCCTCTCTGCCCCTGTGCAAAACCTGTGAAGAGAGTGCGCCGACGAGCCGACGTGGCCTTGTGAACAGCCCGGCAAGCCGGTAGCAACAGCGTTTCCTTCTCTCTTTCTCTTTCGCTGCGTGGGCGCGGACAGCTGCGGTCACTGCTAGAAAAAAAGGGAAGAAAATAAAACATTTTTTTTTTGTCATGGGACCGAAGAAGCTAGATTTTGGCGGCATTTGAAACTGAAGCCGAAGCCGAAGCCAATCTTTGCCGCCGGCATGGCCGCGGTACGTTAGGACGTTGGGCACAATTTCCCTTCATGTCAGGCACAATTCGGCCTTTGCACGGACGTTTGTCTGCTGCCTGTAGCTGTTTCTAGTCCTACCGTGTCTTTTTCCACTGTTCCCTCTGTGGCGAACGTGTTCAGTTCAGGATGCTTGCTGCGAAGATGGATTTGGATTGCAACGACTTGGCGTGTGCGACTTCGTGAGGCCACCAGCGAGGGCGGATCGAGGACATGAGAAGTTTAAGGTCTTGTTGTTTTCTTCACTTGTCCCCGTCTTTTGCGCTATTTTCCCTTAAGTATGTATCACCAACTCGCCCGTCTTACCATTGTGTTGACGTGAGAAGAGTGGAGAGTTGCTTCCATCTTGACTTTGCGTCGATACATGTAAGTCACCAAGCAGTGCATGCACAAGCGTATAAAGTTGGGATTGTTGACGTGATTTCGTCTTGAAAACAGCGATAAAGATGGACAACACGAGCGCCGCCGTTTTTCTCGTCCCGTTCAGCAAGGAAAAAATTTGGGCGAGTTGCTAAGTATTCATTATTTTTGCTCACAGCGCAACAAGAACGAGACACGAGGCTTAAGACAAACACAAACAAGCGCTGACTATCAACTGCTTTTTTTTAACGAAATGCGTATATATACAGACAATGAAAAACTTATCAAGACAACAAATATTATCTGGAAGGCACGTGGGAGGTCAGATCACTCAATTCACTCTCGGTTAATGTGTATATATACGCCTTCCGTTCTTCAATAAAAAAACCAGTGAATAGTCAGCGCTTGTTCGTGTTTGTCTTTCGTCTCGTGTCCCGTTCTTGTGGCGCTGTGCACAAAAATGATGTATATTTCTCGTCCCGTCTTTCCTGCAGTTATCAAGACGAAGCTGGGTGAGTCCACACAAGATCAAACTGACTAAATATTTCATATTTTAGGCTTTCTTGATTCAGTAGGTGAACAGTGAATTTCTTTTTGTGAAAGTGGTAATATTTCAGAAGAAAAAATTTATAAACGACGCCGTGACAGAGGCAGCGTTTTCAAGCACAGCTCATTTTCCCAGATTTGACATCACGTAAAATTCTAGATGGGAAAGCCATGATTGATATTTTCTCGTGCTGAATGTGCAGGTGAGAAGGAATATGTCTGGCTTATTTCCGCAAATTTGAGTTAGTTGTTTACTGGAAAAAATTTCGAAAACGAGACGTCTCAACACGAGGCTTATTCGTGAATTCTTTTATCCGCAAATATTAAGCACGTTTACTTCAAATTTGTGCAATAGATAAGCATTGAGGTACTAAAGAGGTGTACAGGCTTTCATTGTTAAATAATATAGGCAAGTGCAAGAAGTATTGCCCTAAATTTGGCATTTCTGAACATAGTAGTGTTTTTCAAAAATGTTTCCAACAAATACCGCATCTTCAATTTTTCCTAAAATTCTGGAAACAATTGTTGAGAAGGAGCTGAAAAAAAGTACGAAAGAACATGTTGCATTATTTTGTTTCCAACAGTGACATCCAAGCTCAAACTTATAGTTTTTTTATCATCAGCAGGAGCGCCTAAATATCGGGACGGAAGGTGCAAACACGCCGTCCGCCGCTCTGAAGTTTCTCCAGATCCCGACACTGAGACCATTTCCATCGAGAGAGAGGATACCTAATACTTTTTGTGGACAGACACTGATCTGTGACGTAAGCAGGATTCAAGTGCCGTTATCGCCGGGTGTAGGTAACAACTGGGAGTGCGGCCCATAGGAATGCATCTTAAGAAAAGTTTTGTATGTAATTTTATTACTGCACAGTGCACCTATGAAGCTGTGTGTGTCCCCAGGCCCTCGCTTTGGCATTTGGCTACAGGCATACTGTGGCTAATTTTCTTTTCTAATTCGCATTTGGTTTCAAAAATACACTTTCGTTTCTTTTTTAGCCGCTACTAATTTATTTTCATTGGTTATGCCGGTATATCCTAGATTGGGGATAGCTATGCTGCAGTACACATTCCTTCAACTTATATACAATATTCTTTAAGCTTTTGCTGCTTATCACAGAGGCTCCAAAATGCCTATAGTAAAGAGCCTGTGGTACAGAATGTGGATTTTTAATGTACCCCTGGCAAGCACATATTGGGATGTTTTTCTCTAAAAACATTGATTTTGAAATGATGCTGTATACTTCCATGTTCATTTCTACTATGCAGGTGTTTTTTTTTAATGAAAGACAACCTTATAGGTGCACAGTGCAGTCACAAAATTACGAGAACATTTGTTTACCTGCACTCAGTGATAGCGGTGCTACTGAATTCTGTTTCTGTTACAGATCGGTGTCAGTCAACAAAAGTATTAAGTACGCTCTCTCTTGATGGAAGAGGTCTCAGTCTTGAGATATGGGGAAAATTTAGAGCAACGGAGAGCGTTTGCTGCTTCCGCCCCCTCATTTAGGCACTTTGGGTGATGCTCAAAAAACGACAATTTTGAGCTTGGATAACATTGTTGAAAACAAAATAATGCAACACGTTCTTTCGTACACTTTTTTTCCTCCTTCTAGAGGCTTGTTTTATGAGTTTTAAGAAGAATTAGTGATGAGGTGTTTTTTCCTTTGATTTTTGAAAAACACTACTGTAATCAAAAATGCCAGATTTAGGGCATACTTCTTCCGCTTCCCAATACTATGTAACAATGAAAGCCGGTAGACTTTTTTAGCACCTTCATGGTTATTAATTTCGCAAATCAGAAGGATATGTGCTATATATTTGTGGAGAAAAATGAAAATAACGCCGTCTCAGACTTGTGTCGTTTCGAAATCTTTTCTAGCAAGCGAAAACTTCCCCAAAATGGCGGAAATAATCCCAACATATTCCTTCTCACCTGTACATTTAGCACGAATAATATACACATCATGCTTTCATATCTAGATACTTACATCATGACAAATTAGCGAAATTGAGCTGTGCTTGAAAATGCTGCCTCCGCCTCGATATCGTTTATATTTTTTTCTCCTCAAATATTAGCATTATCACAAAACGAAATTCACTGTTGGCCTAATGAATAATGTGCGCATATTAAGTAACATAATTGAGAAAATTTAAAAACTAAATATTTAGGCAGTTTGAACTCTCACGGAATCATCCTGCAGTCATAAGTGATAAGATATGCGCCTGAAGTTATAAATATAGAACCCTTTCACCGCAGTGATTAAGCATTGACCGTACTTGCTACCATAAACTGTAACCGAGAAAGCGTGAGTACTGCCTTTCATGTTTTTTTGGCGTCATGTACGCTTGCAATCAGCCATGTTTTTTTGTGAAGTACTGGGAAGTTAAAAGTTTGTTCTTTGTTTTGTACGGTTAGTTTTACTAGCGGAAACGTTTTTCTTTTATTTGAACCTAATTGTTTATGCTTCAAGGCGCTTGACGTTCCAAAGCGACTCAGGCTATGAGGGACGCCGCAATAAGGCCTCCAAAATTTCGACCACCTGGGGTCCTTTAACGTGCACTGACATCACACAGTACACACAAGCACCACTCAGCACTCAGTGCAGATATTTTTTAGAAGTCTATAAAGCTGCATTCTGAACACTCCGCATATTAAAATTTTTGCCTGATGATGCAGGCAGTCTGTGTTTCCGAATGTGGGGCATCAGGTCAATTCAGCACCTTTTCTGCTAAAGCAGTGCTAGCATCACTCTTCCGGAACCCCACGGGAAATATTTGTTGTGTGTGATGCCTCAGCATGTAGTATAAACATTCATTAGAGTAAAAGCATCTAAATAATCATAGAGGGTAAATCCAAATGCTTTTGCATGATTGTCGAATCAGATGTCTGATTGTACCTAAATTTTTCACATGCAGTTCAGTTTAAATGCACTGCTCTACACGGTACGCCCAAAAAAGCAAGGAAATAAAGAAGGGGCTGAAGTCTGGTTTATTAAAAGTGCACTAAGCAGTGTTTAACACTGGAAAAATTTAGTTTGTGCATTTAAACGACTTTCGGTGCTAGCGTGGCTTATGCCTTCCGTAAAAAAATGCAAGCGTGCTGTGGCATAAAATGCTGCAACCCCAGCTGCAAGTTGCTCGCAGTGTTCTTGGCATCCAGGCTCTATCTTCTACTCTCTTTTAATGTGGCCCAGGATATGAAGTACGCTGTTGGAACGCGGTTCCAACAGGCGAACGCATTTATTAAAGACTCTTGCCTATCCGTGTCTGTGATGCCTAGTGGGCTGAGCCGCCGCGTTGCAGTATGAAAGCAGCAGCGCTTCTGGTGGCTTTCCAGAGCGTAACGCGGTGCCGGAAAGGCAGAAGTGCCCTCCCAGTCGAGCCACTGTAATATATTCTAGTTCACTATAGAGATGTCATTGTAGAAGTTACAATGCTGCCTGTGAAATAAAATGCTGTGGCTTCCTAGGCAATACTTCTGTGCAGCAAAATTTATATGAGCAGGCCTGTTTACATTAAATTGTGTTTCATAGTCATGGTGATAAAAAGGTGGTATGCATCATGTTCGTATTTAATGCAGGTTGCCAGCAGCTGGTTTTGTTGCTTGCCCTACAAGTAGTGCCACTGCCACCACTGGTGAGGGCCCTGGGAGTTGTTGCACTTAGAAAAGCTGGAATGTCTTCAGTGAGTGCACCATTTAGAACTTTCTTACAGATTTCTGAACATATAAGATGTCATTAACACATTCAACATTGCATTTGAAATGAGCAATGTTCAGATGTTTGTATGTGAAGACTTGTGGTTGCAGATTTATTGTAGAAGATGCCTTTGTGAAATGCTCATTGGACTACACAACCCTGCCTTCCTGCTTCCCTTTGTCAGAGTCACTGAAAAACCATTGTTACTGTTGTCGATATGTCAGCAGAATAAGGATTAGAGCATGGTCTTGCGTTACCAGCTTGTAACAGCTGATGGAAAGTTCTCAGTAGCAGTACCAGTTACTTACTCCCTGTAATTTTTTCGGTACTGTAATATACCCCCACAATACTGTGGTCTGATAGAGGATATGAACTGGTAGCAGTGCGAACTAATATTTTTTTTACATAGAGACTAAAATATGTTTGCGTTCTGTCATTCACTGTTTATGAATATTAGATTCTGCTGCTTTTTATGTCTTTGTGATTGTGAAAATGTGCACTTAAGCATAATAGGGACACTTACAATGGATTGACTCCCTCATAGCCTGAGCGCTTTAGGACGTTAAGCCCCCATAAACCCTACAATGGATTGAAGTTTACCTGTATGATTAAGCCTATGTAGTTCTAAGGACAACGAGACCAATCTCACCAAAGTTGGAGCTTTTGTAAGCTAGGGATGACAAAACAACAAAATACAAGTTTTACAATGGCCAGCCAGTTTAGCAAGTGCGCGTGTCTACAGGTAATTTTTGGCGGGGATAGCAGAGGCTTTGCTACACCGCCATTCGCTTGAAAACGGTGGCAACCAGTATTTGGGTGTGTACATCAGGAGTTTGAGTCGAGTATTTGGATTAGGAGTTCGAATCAAGCAATATGAAATATTAAAATTCAATTACCTCAGTCATAAATTGGTTCTGGCTGCTGTACAAAGGTTAATGTGCCCAAAAAGAGCAAGAGAGTGTACTAAGAGCACTAATTATATTCTAATTAGCATGACTGGGTAGAAGTATTTCTGTGCAGTAAATTTATATGAGAAGGACTGTTTACACTACATTGTGTTACATATTTATGATGATAAAAAGATAGCATGCATTTTTCAGAGGATGACCTACATCATCGTGTTCACATTTAATGCAGGTTGCCAGCAGCTGGTTTTGCTGCTCGCCCTACAAGCAATGCCACTGCCACCACTGGTGCAGGCCCTGCCCTTTTTGGCGCTTTCAAAAGCTGCGAAAGCTAGGATTTCTGCAGTGAGTTCATTATTTAGAACTTTCTTATAGATTTCTGAACATTTAAGATGTCATTAACACATTCAACACTTTGCTTTTGAAATGAGCAATGTTCAGATGTTTGCATGTGAAGACTTGTGCTTGCACATTTATTGTAGAAGATGCCTCTATGAAATACTCATTGGACTACACAACCCAGCAGTACTGCTTCCCTTTGGTCAGAGTGACAGAAAAGCTATTATTTCTCTTGTCGCTATGTCAGCAGAATAAACATTAGAGCATGGTCTTGCATTACCAACTTGTAACAGCTGATAGAAAGTTCGCAGTAGCAGTATCAGTTACTTATTCCCTGTAATTTTTTCAGTACTGTAATGTGCTCCCATAATACTGTGGTTTGATGGAGGATATGAACTGATTGTAGTGTGAACTAATATTCTTCACATAGAGGCTAAGAACTGTTTGTATTCTGTCATTCACAGTTTATGAATATTAGATTCTGCTGCTTTTTATGCCTTTGTGATTGTAAAAATGCTCACTTAAGCGTTATAGGGACACTTACAATGGATTGAAGTTTACGTGTATCAAGTCTACGTAATTCTAAACACAACGAGACCACTCTCACCAAAAGTGGAGCTTTTGTAAGCTAGCGATAACCAAACAACAAAATACAAGCGTTACCATAGCCAGCCGGGTTAGCTCTTGGACGTGTGTACAGTTAATTTTTGGCAGGGGTAGTAGAGGCTTCGCTACAGTGTTATTCACTTGGGAACGGTGGCAACCAGTCTTTGGGTGTGTACGTCAGAAGTCTGAATGAAGCATTAGGAAATATTAAAATTCAATTACCTCAGTCCTAAACTGGTTCTCGCGGCCATACAAACATTATTGTGCCAAGAAAGAGCCAGACAGTGTACCAAGAACACTAATTATAATCTAATTCGCATGAATGGGTACAAGAGAGATTTATGAATCCGTCACTCCACTCGAAATGACCCATATATTGGGCTCGACCATCTCCAGTTTTTTGATGAAAATTCATTCAAGCTGGTCCCAGCGTGCGTTATCTAACCTAAAATAATTTTGCCAAAAAAGTTTGTGAGGTTATATCAGTTTGAACATTTTGGAAAGGCGTGAAACCAGGCACTGCTCAATAATGATCAAAAATACAAAATTTTAGAAAACACTGCACAAATTTTTTAATGGCAGTTGCACATATTCTGGCTTTCGGTATGATTCAGATCATGGATTTTCGGTCTTATAAGTAGTTTTAGTTTCAATGAAATCAAAAAGTTTATGATTTTGACATTAAAAAAATATCGACCTCTTCTCAGAATGGCCTTCCTGTCTACGTAAATTTCTATTACCAAAAAAAATATGTTACAGCTGATGAAACTGAATGCATCGAAGTGAATTAAAATACTGAAGTTGCTGGAAAGTGTGTTTCAGAACATAAGTAAACACTTTTTATTTCACCCTGAGGTGGTCCAAGTCAAAATACAGACGATGAGCGGGTTTAGTAGAACATTTTCTTGGCTTTCATTTGTGAAGTTTTAATTGAGGTGGTTTTTGTTGAAAGCGAGAAAAAGATTTTTAAATTCGAGCTCTCGTGCTGCAAGTTGCGTCATCTCTTAACTATTCTTCGAGTAACACAGCACCTGTCATGATACATTTATGGCCACATAACCACTTCAGTTTACCCTCACTCACTGTAGTGCACGTTTAGGGCTGGAGCGAAGGCAGGTATCGCATGACATTAGGTGGGTGGTATGCAATAAGCAAGTTCGTTTTCGCTTTTGAAGTTCAAACGAACCAGCTATGGCATAAGGCAGCCAAGAGCAGCAAAACAATGGCTTTCAGTGTGCTGTCTCGCTTGAGCCACAAGGAAGGAACGACCACCCGGCACAGCTATAGCAACACCAGTCCTTTTAATGTAAGAATAAGATCACGTAAAGCATGTGCCTCGGAGCGCACGTGACTGTACGAAGTCCTCACCACGGCTTCTGGTAACGGGACACACGCTGGCGCTGGCGCGGCAAGATCGAGTAGAGCTGCATTGCTCTCGAGTGATCAAACATACTGCGACTTCGGCACCGGCACGCAGTCGCCTCCTCCTTGAATCCTCAATACTGTTTTTCTTGCATAGCAGGCAACGGTGCTAAAGCTAGCGCTCTTTTTTGCAAATGTCAAGTCCGTGCCCAAAATGTAGTTGATCATACAAGCACAGTGACCACGTGCATAATTTGTGCTGCAAATCTCAATTACCGCGAGTGACAGCCTTCTGTCCTTTGTTTTACCTGTTGCCACATTTTTGTCCTGCGGCTGATCGAGGCTTCGAGAAGTTAAAATGGCATGTGGTGTTACGATATGCATCTCATAGGGTGAAACGCATATGCACCATCCGTGCCTAAAAGTAGTCCTCACTGAGTGAAAATTATAGCCAGAGGTCCTGAACACTAAGTGCCTCACAGCTTTGAGCGTGGTTTTCAGTGATACCAGTTCATTTCATACCGCTTTGTTTTCGTTCAAACACTCAGCGAGGCTTTGAGAGGAGCAGATGATTTGTGGTGAAGTACAATGGTTCTGCGGGCACTCTACATCCACAGCGTTGCGTGTTATGTATGAAACCGATTATATGTGTCTGTAATGTCTCACAACAATGAACACACTGAATACCAATGTTGCTGGTGCACGTGCCGCCCCGGCAGCACAAAGAAAATCTTTTCCTACGATTATCTGTTCGCCTACACAATGTTCTGATGCGTGTCCACAGTAAAAACTTCACTTACAATTTAGAGCTGTGCTGTGATCTGTGATGAAGAGGCGCAAAGAGACGACGCAGCTCGCGGCGGACGAGCTTAACATCGAAAATTTTATTCTCGCTTGAAACAAAAATCACCTGATTAAAATTTCAGAAATGAAGCGAAAAAACTGTTCTACTAAACCTGCCATCGCTGGTATTTTTACTTGGACCAGTTGAGAGTGAAATGAACGAATTTTTATGGTACCAAACGAATTTTTCTGCAACTTCAGCATTTGATTTCATTTCGACTCATTCAATTGCATGAGCTGTCGCATTTTTATGGGTAATAGGCATTTAGGGAAGCAAGATGGCTATTTAGAAATTTCCAAAGAGGAGTAGATATTTTTTAAATATCAAAGTGGTAGAATTTTTGCATTCTATATAAATTAAAAAATAAATATACCGTTCAAAATACAAGATCTGTATCATATCAAAAGCCAGAAGCTTTGAAAACATTATTAAAACATTAGTGGAGTATCTTCTAAAAATCTGCATTTTTGGTCGATCATTGAGCGTCGAAGAATAAATTTTACCAGCTGAAAAAAGACGAGGGACAAGAGGACAAACTATACAGGACACAAACTCCTCTTGTCCCTCGTCTTTTCTCGGCTGGCAAAATTTATTCTTTGACATGTCATACCAACTGGCCCACCATTCAGCCTTGAATCATTGAGCGGTGCCGGTTTCAAACGTTTTCGCATTGTTCAAACTGCGCTAACCTCACGATTAATTTTTTTCGGCATCTGGATTAGATTTCACACATTGCAAAAATTTTACATGAATTTTTTGAACAAATCGGATATGGTTGAGTTTAACTCTGGGTCGTTTGGCTTGAAATGACCCATAATTGAAAGAGTCAAGGGATGATGTTTTGGGTGAATTGCGACTTCTTTCACACTTAGTTTTCCTGATTGTGAACAATGTTCCCAGAGTGCTCCTTTCTCTTGACGTAGTTATTTGTGTTTTGTTTTTATTTCTGCTCAGTCATAATACCTGTCATAAATTTTTCCCAAAAAGCTCTGCGTTTATGGTTAATCAAAGTTGTGGCACTGTTACTCTAAAGTCATCACTGTAAATGGACACAGTACCTTGCTTGTGAGAGTGACCAGTGTGACTGACTGCAGGTGCCACAGAGAATAATAAATATTGCAGTCAAAATAAAAAGTGATAGCAGTAGCTTTGTATAGCCTGCCCTCATTGAGTGCACTCACCCTATCACATTTTTTAAGGCTCCCCCCGGCTGCATATAGTTTAGGCCCACGTGCTTTGCACTAACATTGTACAGTAGGTAAGTGCAGGCATTATCAACTGAAGGCGTCAACCCTCTTAGAGGTGGAGTTCCAAGTGTGGGCTCACTGAACAAGAAAGTGCGCTATAAAAATTCCCCATAATGCTGATTTCTTGTGTGGTGTACAAACCTGAAGTAAGACAGCACTGCAACATTAAACTAGCTACGTAGTGGCACTAAGACGGGGCAAAAGTATTTGTGCAGTCATTTCACTGCTAATGGTGGCCCAGGCATATGCAGATGTTGGTCTGTGTGGCAAGCACACCGAAAGAAAGCCTCTGATTGCCATTTGATGCTGATTTTATCATGTAATCTGGCTCGTCACTGCTTCCTTTTTTGCAGCCTGTATTTGGATATAACCCGAGAACGAGGCGGCAAATGCCCGTTAAAGGATGCCCTACAACAAATTTTGTCGATAGATTTACACCTCGCCCTGGTTATTTGCCTTAGACCTGCTAGTGTGAGAAAGCCATGGGGTGGCTGTGAAGGGGGATAAGCCAGGGCTTAATCAGAATAGCTGTGCCATCAAAAAAGCGGTCAGTGCCATTGTTTGAAGAGCCTTTTTTGAGCAGCCGCTTTGTTCTTTAGTTTCTGACTGTAGCATGCTCTGAAAGCACTCATGTCAATTTTCCATCTTCATAGCACCTATGCTCACGCACCATGCTGATTGCAATGCAGGAAGCCCCCATTTAGCTCTCATCTGAATTGATTAAACTCTATTTAGCTATTGCAAGGAGGTTACGCTACATAGAGGCATTTGGAAATGCTCTTCTCGAGGCAGTATCACTGTTACATTATATAGCCCTAGTTAAGTGATTGGTGGACACAGCTAGTAGCCTCAGAGCATGAAATACTTATAGCAGTTGGTGCCATTTTGTAATGGAACCTTAATTTGGCACAATGTTGTGGCACATTGACCTATCTGCCTTAGTTTTTCAGGAAACGAGGGATTGTGAGAACTAAATTTTTTTTGTGCCGGTTTATTTCTTATTTGCTTTCATGTAAAAACTTAAGCGCAGGTTGTTTCATGAATTTTGTAACTGAAAAATTTCAGTTCTTTTACGTTACTGTATTACAAAATTTCTCGTCTTTCTACGCCTCTTTATGTGTTGTCTAAGCGTATTAAGTACGTGTGCATTTTTGTATGCTGCCCAGGTCTGTCCTGCTGTCTGCTCCTCCAGGATAAGAAATCGGTGGACTTGTGAGCAGTTTGGCTGTAACCTTATTTAAAATAAAGGCCATTTGTGGTTTGTTTTCTTTTCAGTTGTGAAAGATCTTGTTCTGTTATTGCACTGTGCCTAAACCAAAATATGCAACTGCAACACATTACACATGCCTACTTCTTGTGTACACACTGTACCACTACTCTGCATGATTAGAAGGACAGCTATTGCATTCTGGAGAGAAACAACCCATAGTTTAAAAATTAAGTTTAAGCCAAGCCTGATCATACATACCCTTTTGCAGCTGGCTTAAGCTTTACAGCCTAACGCTGCACTGGTATTGATGACATAAATTTACGCTGCTGTGGGAGTAAGAGTTCACATCTTTGTACTAAAATATTGTCTTCCTGAAAAGGTGTAATTATAATCTTGGGCAGCATAAACTATTACCCCGATCAAAGCGCACGGCAAAATTTTTGTCGCGCACTTGTCGCGTGACACAATTTTGTGTCGTGCTACAAGGTTCGTGTCATGGGTTCTTTCGCGCGACAGAGGTGTTTGTAGTAGATTCTGCCGCACGACAGACATCTTTGCTGTATTTTGTCGTGCGAAGAAGGTTCCTGACGCAGCATTTGTCGCGCGACAGGTTTCTGTCACAGGTACTGTCGTGCGACAGAGGGAGTCGTGCCGCGCGACAGAGATTGCGTGCCTCAGCAAAGTTGCCTGTCGTGGGTTCAGTCGCGCGACAGACTTCTAGCATGCCTCTTTTCACGCGACAAAAGTACCTGTCGGGCAGCCTGTCGCGCGACACAACAGATTGTCGTGGGATATGCCGCGAGACAGATACCTATCGTGGGATGTGTCGCACGACAGTTACCTGTCGTGTATTGTTTCGCGCTATAGATACCCATCGTGGAATGTGTCGTACGACAGATTCCTGGCGAGGGTAATTGTTTTACTACAGAATTTATAAAAATACTGTCGTGCCATCGTGTGGCAGCGCTAGGATCAAATTTTCCAAAGGTGCGTTAAACGCGTTCACTGTGGCGAGTCGCGAAGAGGGTGCGAGGTGCTCTGGTTCGTTGGTGACGGGCACCGAGCGAAATGAAATGCACATTCACATTGGCGAATCGAGTTTTCAACTCGTTTCCCGCGACCTGGCTCTCTCACCGAACGAGAATTGGCTTAGAGGGGAGGCACTGCTCGAGCACCCACTTAATTCCCTTCTGTTCCCACATTACAGTGTGACGACAATAATGCATGCTCAAGAGTAATGCGGCTTTGAAAGCACAGAAATATGTAATGCACAAGCCACGAAGCCAGCGGTGCCTGCGTACCCGCACGTGCTTGCGGAGGCGGCATGTAGCTGCAGCCACGACAGCGCCTGCACACCAATCGGTGTGCGCAAGTGGAATGGCGCTACTGAAAATCAGTGTTCTCCTGGCTTCTGTGACGTGTTCAAACCATGTAACATAATATACCGCTACTACTACATGCTCAGAAAGGCCAAGGACACATACACGCGCGTCGCGGAAAAGAATGTCGCTAATCGTCAATCAGGGAAAAGTACTCGCCATAATCATCCGGCTGCACAAAGGCAGCATGTATGTACATGCACGCAGTTCTCTGTATAAATGTTCAAAGCAACCCCGATATCATTTTTCCGCGTTTCAGTTTTAGGAGCGTCAGCTCTCACTACTTACGTTTGTCAGGGACACGTCTGTCTGCAGGGAAGGTCAAATTGGCCAAGGCAGTTACCACACTATATCACATAGCAACAGCGGGCGCGTAGAGCCTCAGTTGTGAAAGATACCTTCGATCCGGTTTACATATGTCAGTATAGCGACTATCGAAGTGTAACCCTGGGGACCCCCATTTGCATCAAATTTGGGGGCCGCCCGTTTGACGCAGATTGATCGAAGTGGTGTCATTTGACTTGTCATGCTCCAGAGGATAAAAAAATATTGAGATGAAGTCAAAATATGTGCGGGATTCGCACCGACGACCTTTCCGCCCCCAAACCGTGCAATCCGGGGACTTCCAGACAGCCATATGCCTTAATCGCTTGTCGCAGATGGTTCCGGATGCGGTCAAACGATTCGTCTATACAATACGTTTATACAATTCGTTAACTGATATATAAGTAGGTAACATACCGGATATAGCGAAGGTGCCTGTAAATCGCAATAGTAGTGCAAAATCGTTTAAGTAGATGACGCTGCTTGTATCTTAGAAGGAATGTTTCTCTAACGAAACGCCCTCAGATGTTTGTATTTTGTCTTCTCCGCGTTGGCTGAGAACCCCGACCTGAACACTTGAAGCTCTCGTAGCTAACGCTTTTAAGTGCAACACTGATTCAGTGTTGGCGGAGAAATTTTTTAGCGGCAGTGACGTGCTGGTTATCATAAAATATTAAAAAAACTATACGAAGTCGTAAATTCCCTTCGCTGAAAATTTCATGACAGTGACAAGACAATGTCGCTACATATATAGAACAGCGTATGCGGCCTCATGTCAAATGAAGCGGCCGGCGAGTTTGAACCGATTTGATTCTCGGTCGAAATGAGAATAAAGTCCTGGGACTGACGTCAATCGCGCGCTTTCAATAGTTTCGCCTGCTTTGACACAGTCGAGCTCCTGCTTGACTGTGTGCTACGACATTCTTAGCGTACAGCAGGATGTCTGCGGGTTTTGATGTGCACCTCGGCCATACAATTAAGCGTCATGATAGCGTACGGGCGCCCTTCTCGGGGCCAGCATGCCAGCCTGGATAGCGGCCGCCAACTTCAGGAAAATGCGACAGTAATGCTTGTTCAAGTCCATACTAAGCCGTCGGATGGAGTATCGTTGGCCAATATCGAGTCGTTAGTGGAAGCGATAACAGGAATACAAACAAATGTCTTCCCATAGCGCCATTGATTGCTGCTGCTCAATCGCGGGTCTCCTGGCCTTAGCTAGCTCAGTTCCTGAAGGTGTCGCGGAAACCGATCATATCTTTGTTTTACTATGAGACGAGGTTCACAGTAAAACGATGACGAGAGCAGCCCCTCAGCGTTAGCCACTTCCTAAGTGCACTCAGTTGCGCCTATGTGAAACCGGTAGACTTATCGACGATAGGGCTGCCAGGGAGTAGCACGTAGTTCAATGCCCGGCGCGCCAGCGGGCTGCGTCGTTCCCGAAAGCTCGGCTCGCTCACTGCGGCTCGTTAACTGATTGGCTCAACAGCTTGCGACTTTCACTCAGTAGGCTGGAAAATCGAGCAGCGAGCGACTGGCGTGCGACTGAGCTTTACCTTGTGCCCACGTTTGCAGTACTGGTGAACAACTTTTAACGCTCATATGCTTGGGTTATTAGCTGCGTTGCGGCGAGTCTTAGTTAAGATCGTCCGCGATGCCATTGTCACTGTTAGTGACGCACAGGCTGAGATCTTCAATTCCAGTGTGTGCCAAAACAGCTCGTATGTATCGTAATGATACGAACTCGAAGACACCGCTGCTTCAATGCGCTAGTGGGCTCTTGCTTGTGAAATTATAACGATCAGGATGCGGCGAGTGCGAGCCGCGGTTCCATATTAGCTAAAGTGTTACGCAGGTATCTACGTAGTTTCGTAACGCAGTTCATATAAAAACAATTCACTTGTACGTCACAGATTAAGCTGTTAAATTTCATGATCTCCGGCGAGCGTGCCAGTGTCGCGCATATTAACGCCTCGCAGCTGCTCTCCATCATACCCCTCGCGTTCAACATATCCACGATATTCGCCAGCTTGTGATACGGCGCATTTCGTCGCTGTTTTTGTCGCAACTTAGTGATTTTATCTGGCATCAAACGAAATTGCATTCCGTCAACAGCGCCGTCTGCTAGGTCATCCGGGTCACTTCAGGGGACCAGAGGATCGCAGCTTCTACAAACGACATGCCATAAAAAGTAACTGAAAGCGCTTTGATATTCATAAATAATGTAAAATAATTAAAAAATGCAACGTCTTTTTTGTGAAGACAGTTTAAATATTCGTGATTTAAAAAACAAACTTCTTTGTGGGTTGCAAATTTTTTTCGACGTGAGAGCGCAGCCGTCGGCTCTATTGCGGCGCAAACGACACGCCGCGTTTTGTATTATTTGCCTCTTCTAGGCACTGCTTGAGTGCTTGTACGGCGGAGTCGTGTGAAGAACTCATTCAATAGGAAGGTGAGCAGGAGTGTGTTTGGAAGCGAACGACCAGAATTACGGCCTGTCAACATTGACCACTTTCAACGGGTAAGCCACGAAGAAAGACAGTCCTGCGACGTCTTGTCACCTGCAAAGGCAATGAAGACTCCTGCGTGGTTTTACTAAGCCTGGATGAAAAGCATGACTGGTGAGCCCCGCTCTGCGTTTCTTTGCTAATGATCTGTATTCACGCACGCTATTTGTACGCGGCTATATAGGGATGTGAGTAGAGGAAGTCTGCATGCGGTTGCCGCAGCTATAATGCGGCGCCAAAAAAGCAGGGGCTATATCCTGCATGAGAAGTGCTGTTCTCATTGTCTTTATGTGAGTTTAGTACCCGCGTGCCGTGATCAATAAAAATGTCACCAGATATCACAACAGAGTTACGCTTTAGCTTGCTAGCGCTTCGACACCCAGTGCAAAAGCATGGATTTGCACTGCGTAGAAGACGATGACCAAGAAGTGCCGCGCGAAGGAGAGCTCGCGCTAGGCCAGCTGTGATCAGATACCGCACTATTTTGCTCAGGGCTGGTACTTGTCGGATTAGTGCTTGCGTCTTAATATTCGTCATACTAAATTATTCTAAGACAGTGATCGCATGTGAAAGGCTGGTGCATATTCCTCGCCTTGTCATTTGTAAACTTATCTGTGCTTCACCAATTAAACAGGATTTGAGGCAGTGTTATGTAAAAGTAAAATCAATCTTGCGTCTCCTGAGCATTAAGCGTCGATGCTTCCTCTCCTTCTGAGCACTTCGAGCTGTTGGGGATGCAACGGCACACTTATTTAGGGTTTCTACCTTTTTGCGACATCCCTCGCTTGTGCTGCCCGCAATCAAGTCGTTCGCCATTGTCGATGGCTTTTTGTTACTTATTTTCACTTTGTTATTTATTCTTGATGGAGTGCCATCGGCTCTGCTGCCGGCGATTCTCCGTGCTCGAAACTCTTCCCAGGCACGGGATCCTACCCACAGACTTTCCTTCACAGCACTCACCAGCGTTCTTTGGTATCTTTTGTTTCTCTTGCCCTTACTCGCATTGTCAGTCGACAAATGTGTGCAGCTTTTAATTGTACGCAGATTTGTTAAATGCGCTAGCAATGTTTTATGATGCTAAGCTGTGCTATGAGATATCAAGCTTCTTGCTAGTGAAGGCATGCTTTTTTCATTCTCTCTTCTCATTTATCCGGGGCAGACTGGTCGCAACATTGAATTTAATACCTAGACATTGGTGCAAGGCACCATCATAGGAATTAATGAAAACCTGCGCATCCTATATTCAAATTGGTGTTCGGTATATCAGCCAGCTCATCTTTCAGTGTGGTTATGACAGTCATTGCGGCTCTTCTCAAAGAAAGTATATGGGTGCATTACATAAAATCTGTTCATTTCTTTTGTCATAGACTAGCTCATTGCTTTTTTATTTACTTATATTACGCCTAAATTTAGTTTTAAAAGCAGTAGACGATTTCCTCTCTTGTCATTCATGACATTGCTACAGCCATTGACAGCTGTTGCTCTGGATGTATTTATTTGCAGTTGCCAGCTGCCAGCATCTATTGGGCCACGCGTGCTTCCTGCCTTCGGCTGTGTCATCCCTCCTGATCTGTTCATGGTAGTTATTCTTTTTCAGTGATGCATATCTTAGCTGCCTATTTAGAAAAATATTTTCAACATAGGCTTGCAGCTAGGTTTAGAAATGCATGCAATCTCTACATGCACTTCACAGCAGTACCTCAGCTCATAATTACTGGAACTGTAGACTTGTACAAAATATAGTCGCTGATGTAGCTCTTGACGCAGCTGCTGTTAACATAAACGTGCTTTGACATTACGCACCATTTGCCTGGTACGCTTATGTGTCCTCGAAAAGGACCTATATGTACATTTATCCCTTTAAAAACATTGTGCTCTACAATGATGGTTTACCAGTATTTCTGATACAGAGACCAAATTGTCAGTCAGTAATGTAACATTGCACGATGACACCAATGCTTGTATGGCATAGCATCCTTGCAATGCACTGTTCAAGCTGTTGTCAGCACAGATTTATTGCTGGTTTATTGCCACAGCATATGGTTATACTGCACAGTTTCTACCTGTACCTTCTTAAAGCTGCATCCTTGAAAATTTTAAAATTAGTTGAAGGAAATTTAACAGTAACTGTCTCGAATTTTGGTGGACACTTTAACCATGATGTAAGGGAGGGATATAGAATGGAATTAAAGAAGTGCCCTAGCGGATGGCTGATGCCCTTGTTAGATGGCCCTCTTTAGTTAAACGTACCTCGCAATTAACACATTTGGTGCAAAACAAGCATGGGACTTGCACTCTATCAAGCACTCTCATGTCAGTAAAATAGTGTCAGTGTTGCCGTACTTTAGAGCTTTGCTCTAAAAGCGCAGCTGATTGCTGCCCAAATTTGAGAGCAAAAATGTCTCCTTTTCCTCATGTGCAGTCCGCGGTGCTGGTGCCATTTGCAATGGTGATTGACATTGAATTGCATGATGTGCAGTCCGTTCCTGGAGTTGGTGATTTTGTCTGTCGTGTGAATATGCCGTTAAAATTAGTGCAGAACAATGGTTCTGCAGTTCATCTTAGGTAGCTGTATCCTGTGCCACCTGCTACCACCCTTTTTCCTCAAGTTTCATAATCTCATTTCGCCATCTGATTGCCATCCAGTCATGCATTCACCTACTCTTGGAATCCTGCTGGTGTTTTAGTGTGGTATTGCTTATATCTTCTCTGCATTACACAAGCATTGCAATTCGTTTTTTTTTCGATTTTTCAAGATATATTTGTTCCTGTTTCTTGGATAAGCAGCTGTGTTCTTGCTGTTTAAAGGGGAGGGGTACAGAATTTTAAACACTAGAAATTTTAATTTTTTTACTGGTCATATACAGGAACATTTAAGCAAGTTTTGATCACAGGTACTGAGTGCAACATAATATTGGCCTACCTAGGAGTCAATTCAACCTTTCACCCGCATTAACTGAAAACAAGGGGTGCAGCCTCAGATATTGGAACGTCGTTGAAATCGCCTCTAAACAGTCATTGCTTGCTAGTGATGCTGATGGGTTCCTGTGGGCTTTGCTAGCAGAATCTGTTGGCATAGCACCGGTCGGTCACGCACATAAAACCTGTGTGGTCACTCTAGAATGACTACCGCAGCACTAATGATGGCCAGGTATTCAGTGGTGTGAAAGGCTTTGTAACGAGCGATGCCGACGAGACTGCGACAGTCGCCAAGCCGGGCCTTGGCAGAAAGCTAGCTAGCGAAAACTTGTCACGGACGAGACAACAAGCTGAGTATCCTCTCTCGACTTTGTCAGTATGTCGAGCGGAAACAATAACAAAATACACTGCATGTGTTCCTGTGTGAACACTGACGAGAGATTAGCACCACACTACAGTACCAGCCTCCTTCTGTGACGAGAAAGCCTATTGAGTACGTCTGTGTGATAATGATTGTAGAAAGCGAATTCTTAAGCCCTAGCATATGAAGCTTGTCATAAGTGTATTTTTGGCAGCAGTGACCTGAAATCAATGGTTGCTTACAGCGTGATGTGACAGTGCTAGATGAGGTGACCATCTCTGTCTAGCAATGGATTGGTTTGGGAAACACAGACTTGTGCAGGACGGCTTAGTTACATCTGGTTTCATGAAGTTATTGCTGTAGTATCAGTGATGAGTTGATGGCAAACAGCGCAACGACGCGGACAGAGTCCGCGTCGTTGCGCTGTTTGCCACCAATATGTACCACCAACTCGCCCGTTTGGCTATTGTGCTGATCAGCGATGAGGTAATGTAATTTCATGATTGCGGATATAAATACTCAGTGCGCAAATGAAGAAAGCTAAAATACTCAACAATCTGGAAAGAGAACATTTTACGATAGGCAGTGAGGTACTGTAAGTGGTAACAGAGTACTTCTATGCCAGGTCATCTGCGCATCTGAGCCAGGTCGTGCACAAATGCAGAGCAATTGAGTCAAATGGTTGCGAGTAGATTGGGGTTTAATGCTTTTGGCATGCACGCACAAGTTACGAACAGCGCCTTGCAGTATGCTCAAAAGAAAAAATTTTAAACTGCGTTGCTGCTAAAAACTTTTTGGGCAAAAAGTGGTACACTAAAAGGTTTAAAATAGCGAATAGTGCAGTGAACCACTGAAAGAAAAATAACGGGGTTAATGCTAAGAAATGTACGAGAGAGCGGCGTGAGTTGGCAATAAATGGGAATCAAAATTTGAGCTGAAATCTCGAATAGACATAGGCAGGACATGCATTTTTAAAAGCTGACTGCCCTTTTGGGTAGTGGAGTGGTTCCTGGCAGCATGGAACTTGCTCTTGCCTTCATTTTATGGAGATACTGTTTTGTGCTTTAGGTCCCAGAGCCTGTCATAGGCAGCATATACTTGTAATGAATTATCTGTGCAAATATGTGGCATTGGTGCACAGAAAAACTCTAAAACCTCATCAATGCTCACTCTCTCTGTAGTGAACTTTGTGAAGCCTGTTAGTCACCACTTTGTTGCCTGTCACCCCTTCACTACAACGTTCCTCATAGCCTGAGTCACTTTGGGATGTTAAACCCAAATAAACTAAACTAAGCATGCCACCCCAAATGGGAGCCGCAGTTATGGCACTCAGCTGCTCACCCGAAAGATGCAAGTTCAATTCCAGCTGCAGTGGTTGCATTTTGATGAAGACGAAATGCTAGAGGTGAAGGAACTCTGTTATGTTAGCACACTTAAAGATTTATCCATTTCTCTAATATCTAACTCAGCCTGCGCCACTTTGTGGTGTTAAACCTCATAAAACCAAGCAACGTTAGTGGCTATATCATTACTGAAAATTTATTTAACTTTATAATTATTTCCTAAATATTAACAATATTCTGCACCACTTTTCTTTCATCTTTACCTCTCTTATTCCTTTCCTCGATGAGCAGCAGGACAGTTGTTTTGAATACAAGCTTAATACACTGTTTTTCATTTCATTAGAAAAACTCTTGGTGTATTGGTTTGTTGTATCTGCAGTATATTATTATGCAGAAATATGTAAAGCTTAGATCCAAGAGCTATGGCCTGGATAGTAAGTTCTATATTCAAGGATAGTCAGTTTTATATTCCACCACACTTACATTACTTATTACGCTATCTATGCAGACTTCTTTTGTAATGAGCTACCTGGCACAGAAGTGCTGTGAACTGCAGCGGTTAACATCTTTTCAAGGCAAATTTCTCAGTTACATGCATAAATACATTGGGCAAGCTCATCCATTTGCGAAGTTCATAAACTTGCATTTGTTTTCGTAAACTTCGCTGTGACGTACTGACTCGTGGAATACACTGAAATCTTCACTCCAATTAGGTCTGCCTAATATGGTGAGACTTTCATGTGCTCAAGTTTCTGGAGGGAAAGTCCACTGTGCTCAAATGAGTGCAAGGCAGCTTGTCTTTATGAACCAAAGTATTTGCAGATGATTTGTAGAGTTTGTTAGCTGGCAAAGGTAAAGCAAAGGCGGCAGTGTTTTGTAATGTCCACAGGGTATTCTTGCAAACTCCAGTATGCGTGTCATTCCTTTCATTTCATGCAACATAAACAGACTTCCCTTCACACACATGTATGAAAAAAATGCTCCACACTTCACCAATGTAAAATTGATGGCCATTGTGCTGCTCCAAAAAGTGATATCTGGCTGCAGCTGTAGTTGTGGCGTAGCAAATTGGCTAGGGTATATTTACACCTATTCGCCATGATACAAGCCACTTGCGCGCCACACAAATGTGTTGGTAGTACAATATCCAGCAGTTTTGCTGTGGAGAGTGCAATGCTAAAACAAGAATAATGATGGAGAAAATAGACAGTATATTTTGGCTGAGGCATCAAGAATGCTAAATTTTCTGCAAAAGAATTTTTGGGTTGCTCCTCAGAACGTTAAGGAACTTTTATACTTCACTAACATCAGACCAATTATGGAGTATGCCTATGCAGTCTGGGACCCTCTCGTCAGAACGTATTGTGATAAGCTGGAACGCGTTCAGAATCGTGCAACATGGTTTGTCACCAACAAATATATTTTTAATTATCGAAGTAACAGTATCAAACACGACCCGAACTGGGACTCTCTGGAGGAGTGCCATTTATGAATAAGGTTAGGATTACTTTACCGCATTTATTTCAAGGAAACTACAATAAATCCCGAAACTTATTTGCTGCCACCTCATTTTGTATCCAGAAGGCACAATCACGACGAGAAAATACATGAGGTAAAGTGCTGTACTTATGTGTTTCAACTGTTTTTCTTTCCGCATGGCATCAATGAATGTTGGAAGCTTCCTCAATGTATCGTTGAATGCCAGTGCGTGTCAAATTTCCGAGCACTGTTGTCGGAATTGCGACGTGCACACATGCAAAACTGCTCTTTTTCTGCTTTTACTCTTTTTGTCCTTCCCTGAACAATTGACTGATATGAATGCGCTGTTGACGCTCTGTTTTTATCATCTGTCATAGATTCTTTCCAATCCTGTACGAAAGGTTGGCACATGCTGTAGGATTGATTGTGTATGTATGTATTCCCCCTGCAGTTATGCCCTCGTGGCGCTGCAGAAATTTAAATAAATAAATAAACAGCTAACGATCTGCTAGCGCTGCAGGATTCAAAGAGTGAGAAAAGTAGTGGGAGGCCCTGAGCCAGGTAAAACAGTGAAATTCGACTAGTAGCAGACAGGGATCATACAGCTTGTGCAGGACTGGTAAATTGGACACTTATGAAAGAGGCGACTTAAGTGCGCAACCTGGGCTTGTGATGCAATGTGTAGGGCCCTGCGTTTTTGGGTAAAACCTGGTTTCTCCCTACTGTCGCACCCAAAAAAAATTCTTAAAGATCAGGTTCAACTCTATTTCTGTGCAAATGTGTTTGTAAGAAAGTGTGGTTTGAAGGGGCGCAAAGCTGAAGAACTGCTGTAGTGTATTGGATGTCACATACTTCTTCTGACGTATTTTAATACAATTGTGGTTATTTTATTTTCCTTTTAATGTTTATTTTTGTCGGTTGCTTATAATTTTTGGATAAATTGAAAACTACACGTACTGACTGGTATTTCATTGGAATAATTATACCCATAATTATGAAGCTGTGTTGGAAGGTAGGTTTGCATTCAGTATGTGTGCTTTTAATTGCAGTGGTTGTTTCTACAATGCAAAATGGAGGACAGGTCTCTGCTGTGCGAGTTTTTTGCAATGGAGTAAAAGTAACTGGAGCAGCTTTTGTTACTGTGTTACCCACCCAAAAGTTCTCCCGCAGGACTACTGGGCTTCTGAATACCTATGGTTTAAAGCTCGAAGCTCTGGTTGGCCTTTTAGAGGTTTTCTGCATTAACCAGTGCAAGCCTAAGGGCCCAGAGTTAACAAGCATTTGAAACCATAGAACTATACACAGTTGTGCTGGGACCATGCAGCAAGTCAGTGTTAGTGAGGTCGCGATAAACGTGGTTTACTTTAGAAAGCTAGTGTGAAAAAATAGTTGCACTCTCAGAAAACGCTGTTTTTTTCTATGTCGGTCATTGAAATAAAGCAATGCATATAAAATTTGATATCCCGCTGATCTCTCAATTTTTTTCCAGCGAAAGACCAAGAGTTGCATGGAAGTTGTGCAAGCCACCAAGTTGCGTGTGATTTGTGCCAGGGACATGGAGCAGAATGGGAAATTAATGGATGCCCAGTGGTATTCTCTCAGTAAGGCAAGCTTTTTCTGTAAGTACAGTTTTTGGCATGGCATTGCTTAGGGTTGCTTGCATTAAACCTACTACTCTGCACCTACTCATGCTTCAAGAACAATGAAGTGCATGATAAAAATTGATTGCCGAAAAAAATTTCCGCTTATGTTTTTTCAGGAAGTTATTTGCCATTTAAAGGGCTCAGGGTGCTGTGAAAACGTTAAAAATTATTATGTGTTTGTTGTGGCTTTTTTTACAAATCTCTCCTTCGATGTCTTTGTTAGCCTGACCCTGTAGCTTGGCTGCTTGAGATTGGCTGCTACCTACAGTTCGCTTTTTTATTACCTGTCACATTCTTTACGTTGCGTGGCAGTGTCATGCAGTTTGGGAAGTAATCTGATCTTATTTCTGCATACATACATACATACATACATACATACATACATACATACATACATACATACATACATACATACATACATACATACATACATACATACATACATACATACATACATACATACATACATACATACATACATACATACATACATACATGCATACATACAAGTTTTATTCTCCACAAAGAAGTGGAAGGAGGCGGAGGGAAAAGCCGTACATTTGTGGCTTGAAAAATCCTCCGCCCCCTTACAGTGCATACAGCAGCAGAGCGGGACAATAGACAGTCACATTTTTTTTGCTGCAAAGAGGAAAAAAAAATAAACAGCACTATATCGCATCACAAAATAAAATAAGCCTAAATAAGAGTTTCAATAGAACACTGGGTTTGGACTCCTGGAAAAACATTTTTTTTTTAAAAGTAAACAACGCAATGTAATTGAACATAAAGATAGACCTGTGCGTTCATTCATAAAAAAGAGTATGAGTAGCAAAATATTTGTACATATTTGAAGAGACATATTGGATACATAAGCGCCTTCTTTTTCTGCAGCATTCAATAATCGCGGAAGGTTATACCGGAGTGTTTGTTGTCCATAGGCAGTACGACATTTTGGAACTTTCCATCGTTCTGGAGTTCTGGTGCTGTAGATGGGATAATTGGGTTTTAGTTCAGCCATTTCAGTAAAAACTGTACTCTCTCGTTGGACACTTAAACGGTACTGCCTGCATAATTTGTATTCGTAAATATTTCTTACCTTCAATAAATTAAGCGAAGCAAAGATATCTGAAGAAGGCGCTGTGTATTCAACGTTTTGAATTATTCGTACTATTTTTTTCTGTAGCCTTTCAAGCTTCAACAGGTTAGTTTTTGTTGATGTTCCCCAGACTAAATGAGAGTAGTTTAGGTGGCAAACAAAGAGAGCGTTATAGACCATTAGTTTAACTTTTTTTTGGAAGAGTATAGCGGTTGCGATTTAAAATTCCAGTTATGCAGCTCAGTTTGCTGATTTGACGGTTTACATGAACATTCCATTGTAAAGTTGAAGTAAAATATACCCCTAACACCTTGACAGTATCTACCACATCAATGGCTGCGGATCTAAATATTACGGTTCCTTGTAACGAAATTTGTTTACTTTTTGGTCGAAAAATTACCACCTTTGTTTTGTTTGCGTTAAGTTTTAATTGATTGCTGGAAATCCACGAGTCCAATTTGCGCAGAAAAATATTTGCTTTAGTAATTCTTTCAGCTTCAGAACGTGATGGCACCAAAGCACTAGTGTCGTCGGCATATATAACGAACTTGGTATCTGAGCAGATGTGTACAATATCGTTAACGTACAAATTAAATAGGACAGGGCCTAAAATGCTACCCTGTGGGACTCCTGAAATTATTTTTTTTCTGTGAGAAATGAAACCATTTATGTCGACATATTGAAATCTATTTGATAGATAACTTTGGAGCAGGGCCAAAACATGTCCCCGGATACCATAATGATGCAGTTTTTCAAAAAGGATAGTATGACTAATATAATCGAAAGCTTGGCTAAAATCAACAAAAATACCGATAACAATACATTTCTCTTCAAAATGTTTTAGAATATATTCCTTATGGTCCAACAGCGCCAGCTCTGTAGACCTGTCCCTTCTAAAGCCATATTGCGAAGTAGTTATTATATTATGCTTGTTGCAGAAGCGCGATATTCGATCTAGGATGATTTTCTCGAGACCTTTCGAAAAGGCAGGAAGAATTGACACCGGTCTGTAGTTAGATACATCATTTTTATCACCTTTCTTATATAAGGCTATCACACGGGGCGACTTGCATTTTTGTTGGAAAAACAGCTGTAGAAATGCAGAGATTAAAAATATGCGCTAGAATGGGGCTGATTATACGTATCACATACTTGACAGGTCTTATTTGTATACCATCTGCATCAACACTATGAGAATTATTTAAACTCAAAAAAAGAAAACACACTTCATTTGCATCTGTTGGTTCAAAAAATATTGTGCTAGAGTTTTTCTGTCCTTATGTTTTGTATGATGTTGTCTGGTTTTTAGTAAAATCTCTGTTAACAAAGTAGTCATTAAAAATATTTACCATTTCTTCTCCTTTTAATACTTGTCCTTCGTGAAAAACTTCTTCAACTATCTGTTTTTTCTCGCTCCGACCCATCAGTGCATTTATGTTATTCCACATTAAGTCAGTGCGCTTTACGTTGGAACCGAACATATTCTGATAGTAGAGTTCTCTTGCTTTTCTTAGCTGCTTAGTCAAGTCATTACAAAATTTTTTGAACGTAGCGAGATCAGATGCTGTACGAGTTCGCATAAATGTTTTAAACAGACGTTCTTTCTTTTCAATCTTCTTCAATAGGTACTTTGTCACCCAAGGTTTTCGACATCTCTTATTACCCGTGTGGCGTTAGAATACGATGTGACGTTGGTATACCGAAAGAAACAAACTCAAAAAGGCATCATAAGCTACGTTCGCATTTGTTGCCTGAAGGACGTTGTCCCAACAAACTGTTTCCAACTCATGATAAAAAGCTTCTAAGAGGGTAGGTGTAACAGGCTGAAAAAGATTAAACACTTTATGGTGGAAGTTTCCCTGAGTACTAAATTTTATGCTACAAAACTCAGGCAAGTGATCAATAATAGGGTAAGTAAGAACACCGGAACTGACATGGTTAGCATCATAATTTGTTAATACTAAATCTAGAATTGTTTGCGTGGACGACGTTAGTCGTGTGGGAGAAACAATATGCTTTATACAGCCATTAAATAGCAATACATTTTCAAAATCTGTTTTCCTCATACTATTGCTACTCATATCAACATTAAAATCACCGGCAAGTATCACATTGTATCTTTTTTGGTTAACAAATGACAATAAATTATCTAAAAACAGAAAAAATTTAAGGAGAGAACCATCCGGAGGGCGATAACAAGTTGCAATTACAGCGTCTTTGATTTGCAGACAAATAATCTCAAAATTATCTGTGACACAAGAGAATTCTGAAAGCAAGGCAGGCTGTAACAGAGAGCTTACTAGCACAGACACACCACCACCGCGACGAGTAGTTCTACTAACAGAAAAAGTTGTCATATTAGGAAGGTCACAAAGTGTCACAACTGCTTGTTTGCCATGTCTCTGTTATCATCAGAACATCAAAACAATTCTCAAGCTTTTTTACCAAGGATTCTAGTTCAGCAACCTTGTTGAATACAGACTATGCATTTAAGTGAAAACAACGAAGATAACCTTGTGTCTGACCACCAAGCTCTCTTAAGAGTTCTTCTAAGGTAACGTGCCCTAGGTGCGCCATTTCAAGATAAGGGTCACGGGTTTCCGACTACACGAAAAGGCATTTAGCTAACAAGTGTGGAGAGGTCACTTACGCTCTTGATAACCTTAGCGCCATCGCCACTCCTTCTACGCACCAAAATTTTCCCGTTGACGTGCCACACATATGCAAAGCCAGCCTGTTTAGCCCACTCTTTTGTGGCTTGCAACAACACTCTCGAATAGTTGGTCATGTTTTCTGTGATGTACACTGAGTCGCCTTTTTCCTTAAGAACCACCCTTTTCTGCAGCCAAGCGTCTCGAAGATCCTGCCTCACAAAACGGGCGATCACACCTTTTGTCTTTCCTGGTTTCGCCGACATCCTATGAAGTGCGAGGGTGTCCGCCTCAGTGAGATGGTTCATGCCAATTTTGTTTGCCACTTCGTTGACTTTTGACAAGAGGTCCTCTCCTGCCGCCTCAGGAATGCCATGAATCTCAATGTTCAAGCGCCTGCTGCGCCATTCTAAGTCATGGACACTGAGTTGTAACTGAGTTATATCTTTTGAGCCAGCATCTCTCCAGCTTGCCAATTCTGCCTTTAATTCCTTTGATTTCCTTATCCTGCGTATCAAGACGCTCTTTTATAGTGGCAAACTCTTCATGCAGCATCTGGATTGAGCTCTCTGCTGCATCTAGCTTTTCGGTAAAAGGGAGAAGGGAAGTCCATTTCCTGTTCATTTCCACAATAAGAACTTTCAGGTCGGGATCCGTATTAGAGTCACCGTTTGAGGCATCACCCTTTCCTCGTTTACACGCTTCACATTTCCAAGCCTTCTTAGTCGACCGTCGTTTTGAAGCAAATGTCGCTTCACTCATGCCTGAACATATCGCGCCATGAAAACGAAATTCACACTCACTGCATGTGATAGCGTTATCGTCATTCTTTAGCTTTTCGCGACATTTGCAACACCGATTCATGGTGACCAATATTGACCAGCAAGTTGGCAGCAGCGGCAGATAGCTAAGCAACATGCACGAACTTAATATGAAGAGGTTTGACCAACCTGTAAAACACAGCGAAGAACGGATTATTCCACGTCCGACCCGCTCCGCCGCTGCTGCCAAAGTGCCTGGCGAAGTACGCCCCCCGTTGCAAAAGTTTCCACAGCTTTCGTCACAGCCGTCGGCTCCCGTTGATTGGCTCCGTCTCGCTGATATGGAAACGATGCTTGAGAACGGTGTTTGGATTCAGTCTTCCCAAGGAAAACCGGCCACGGTGAGATTCTTGTCCGAAACACCGCGGAAACACTGCAGCATCTGCGACTGTAAAACACAGCGAAGAACGGATTATTCCACGTCCGACCCGCTCCGCCGCTTGAAGTGCAAGCTTTTGCAAGTGTGGCAGGTTTGTGGTGTCCTTTTGTTTGCTGTAACTGCAGTTTGGCCATGAGGGATAGTCCTTTTTTATTTTGATGCAGTGTCATATACTTCATGCATAAATTAATGAAATAAGCACTATTTTTTGTAATAAATGAGCATTCCTTATAGCTGTGGCCATAAGAAGTGCGCTTGCCTCTAAAATGTCTGTCTTCCGGCATTCAGTATTACATCTTAAAACCAGCCGGAAGACAACACAGGAGAAGAGATGAGCACAAGATGAGGCTGGTCTGACAACTAAAATTTTATTGAAGGAAAGTGGCAAAAGAAGACCTGCAAAGAGATTCAAGCATGCCAAACCCCAAAGCAATGAGAGGGCAAAAGACAATCGAAAGGTACTGATGTACTAGTAAACCATCTAAAAAACTAATTTCTTACAGTGAAGGTTCACCGACGGTTTAGCCAGGCACTTGTTTTTAGCCTTACTGATGTAGTAAGCCTCAACTATATCAGGACATATTTATCACTTCTCTAAACCACTAATGTGCCAGGGAAGAGAAAGGTCGTCCTCCGATTGCATTCACGAGATTGAACGCGCAGTGTCAGGTGAAAATTCGCCTTCGTCTCTATACAGTGAAAGTGCTCTCAGCCAGGCGCACATTCAGATATCTGCTTGTTTGCCCATAGTAGTTTCAGCTACAAGGCAGTGGAACGCAAAAACCGTTTTACTTTTGCAAGTGGTGAACATTTTTTATCTGCCACTGTGCATAGCAGACGATTACTTGTAGTTGTATCAAGCCTAGTTTGAAGGGTGGCGCAAAGGGCCCCTACCTCGCTTTTAGCTGTCAAGACAACAGCAACATCATACTTTTGTGCAACTTTTTTGAGACGGTGCGAAATGGCGTGGAGGTAAGGTATAGAGGTCGCTTTTTTGTGCTTCTGGACTACGTTAGCATCATGCGAGTGGTGTTCCTTTTCCTCGAGCGAGTAAAAACACATTCTGACAGGTGCGCGAGATGAGCAAGTGGGGACCCAGGTGCCATTGGCTTGGAAGCCTGCTCCGAGAATGCATTCTCAACACTGTGATGGCAAGACTTCCATAAAGCTGTCGTGATGCATGCGATTGTCAACCCGTCATTTACCAGCCTCGAGTGGTTCGACTTATAGCTAAAAGGCTTTCCCGATCTTGGGCTGTGGCGCCAACATATGTGGTCGTCCGCAAAGCGCAGGTCTAAACCCAGACACTGCAAGAGCTTCTGCTTAGTGAAATTAAGACGTAAAAGATGGGCTTTGACCGCATGCCTTAAAATTTCTAAAACGTCTTGTGCCAACTTATCTGAGTCCTCCTAGTGCAATAAAATTAGGTGGGAACCCAGCTGCTTGGAAACCTGCTACAAGAATGCGTCCTCAGCAGTGATGGCATGACTTATGTAAAGCTGATGTCATGCACACGATTGCACGCCCATCAAGTGTTTCCATCTTTACTGACCTTAACCAGCGACAAATACACCTCTTCACCATCCTTCCTCAGCAACGAGTGGTCCGACTCGCAGCTAAAAAGTGCCTTCCCTGATCTTTAGCTGTAGCCCCGACAAACATGGTCGTTCACAAAGCGCAGGTTTGCATCAAGAAACTGCTAACGGTTCTGCTTAGACAATTCCCATGTAAAAGACAGGCCTTGACCGCATGTCTTAGACTCTTAAAACATCTTGTGCCAACTTATATGAGCCTTCCATGTCCAGAAAAATTAGGTAGTCATGAACATAACGAAATGCTACTATGCCAAAGTCTTACAAACAGGGCTCTAATGCCTTATCGATTTTAGACAAAAAAATGTTGCTGAGCAAAAGTACGACCTGCGTGAAAATACCGCCCTGCCAACTGACAAATTCGGATTTGCAGTAAAAGGTCAACAGCCCCATGAAGCCAGCAACCGAAATCACGCAATCATCTGTAAAAGCATGTTCATTGTTCACCCTGATGCAGTTTGCACATGCCTCAGAGGTCTATCATGTGACAATGAATAGTACAGGCCCTCCATGTCGATGCTCACTGTAGAACACCTGCCCAGGTTGCTGTCCACAAGAAACTAGAACTGCACAGAACTCCTCTTTTGTGAGTTGGCAAGGTGGTATTTACATCAGAAATCACGCATATGCAGAGGGTCCAAGGTAGCACCGTTCCTCTGCGACATTCTTCTGTCCAGGGTCGGTACCGCATCAAAGCCCTGTTTGGAAAACCTCGGCATAGTAGCATTTCGTTATGTTGATAGCTACCTAATTTTTTTGCACAAGGAGGGCTCAGATAAGTTGGCGCAAGACGTTTTAGAAATCTTCAGGCATGCGGTCAAAGCCTATCTTTTACATCTGAATTTCACTAAGCATAACCGTTATTAGCTTTTTGACTTAGACCTGCGCTTTGCGGACGACCACATATGTTGGTGCCACAGCCCAAGATCGGGAAGCCTCTTAGCTATGGGTCGAACCACTCGAGGCTGGAAAGCTGGAAGAAAGTTGCACCAAAGTATGATGTTGCTGTTATCTTGACACCTAAAAGTGAGGTAGGAGCCCTTTGCTTCTCCATCCAAACTAGGCTTGATACAACTACGGGTAATCGTCCGCTATGCACAGTGGCAGATAAAAAATGTTCACCACTTGCAAAAGTAAACGGTTTTTTTGCGTTCCAGTGCCTCGTAGCTGAAACTACTATGAACAGACAAGCAGATATCTGAATGTGCGCCTGGCTGAGAGCACTTTCACTGTATAGTGAGGAAGGCGAATTTGCACCTGACACTGCACGTTCAATCTCGTGAATGCAATCGGAGGACGACATTTCACTTTGCACGTCTGTTTTCCGCGGCACATCAGTGGTTTAGAGAAGTGATAAATCTGTCCTGATATGGTTGAGGCTTACTACATCGGTAAGGCTAAAAACATGTGCCTGGCTAAGCCATCGGTGAACCTTCACTGTAAGGAATTAGTTTTTTTAGATGGCTTACTAGTACGTCAGTGCCTTTCGATTGTTTTTTGCCCTCTCACTGCTTTGGGGTTTTGCGGGCGTGAATCTCCTTGCAGGTCTTCTTTTGCCGCTTTCCTTCAATAAAATTTCAGTTGTTAGACCAGTCTCGTCTTGTGCTCATCTCTTCTCCTGTGTTGTGTCTTCCGGCCGGTTTTAAGATGTAATACTGAATGCCGGAAGACAGCGATTTTAGAGTCTAGCGCACTTATAATGGCCGCAGATATAATGAATGTTCTTGTATTACAAAAAAGTGCTTACTTGATTAAATTATGCATGACTTATATGACACTGCATCAAAATAAAAAAGGACTAACCCTCATGGCCAAACTGGAGTTACACCAAACAAGGTGACACCATAAACCTGCCCCACATGCAAAAGCTTGCAGTTCAGGCCAATGCAGAAATCAGATCAGATTACTTCCATAACTGCATGACACTGTCATGCAAAGAATGTGACAGGCAATAAAGGAGCAACAAAAAAGCGAACTGTAGGTAGCAGCCAATCTCATGCAGACAAGCTACAAGGTAAGGCCAACATAGACGTGGATGCAGAAATTTGAAAAAAAGCCACAAGCACATAATAATTTAAGGTTTTCACAGCACACTAAGCCCTTTAAATGGCAAATAATTTTCTGAAAAACATAACAGAAGCGGCAATTTGTTTTTCGCAATAAAATTTTTTCATGTACTTCATTGTTCTTGAAGCATGGGCAGGTGTAGAGTTGTCAGTTTAGTGCATGCATCCCTAAGCAATGCCATGCCAAAAATTGCAATTACAGAAAAAGCTTGCCTTACTGAGTGAATTCCACTGGCCATCCACTAATTTCCCAGCCTGCTCCAGGTCCCTGGCACAAATCACACGCAACTTGGTGGCTTGCACAACTTCCATGCAACTCTTGGTCTTTAGGTGGAAAAAAATTTAGGGATCAGCGATATATCAAATTTTACATGCACTGCTTTGTTTCAATGACCGACTAAGATAAAAACAGCGGTTTCTGTGAGCGCAACTATTTTTTCACACTAGCTTTCTACAGTAAACCACGTTTATCGCGACCTAATTCACACTGACTTGCTGCACGGCCCCAGCACTACTGTGTATAGCTCTATGGTTTCAAATGCTTGTTAACTCTGGGCCCTTGGGCTTGCACAGGTTAATGCAGAAAACCTTGGAAAGGCTAACCAGAGCTTCGAGCTTTAAGCCATGGGTATACAGAAGCTCAGTGGTCCTTTGGGAAAACGCTTGGGTGGGTGACACAGCAACAAATGCTGCTCCAGGTAATTTCACTCCATTGAAAAAGCTCGCACAGCAGAGACCTGTCCTCTATTTTGCATTGCAGAAACAATCACTGAAATTCAAAGCACGCATATTAAATGCACACCTACCTTCCAACACAGCTTCATAATAACAGGTATAATTATTAGAATGAAATACCAGTCAGTACATGAAGTTTTCAATTTATCCAAGAATTATAAGCAACCGACAAACAATAAATTTTAAAAAAGAAATAAAATAACCAGAATTGTTTACAAAAATTTGTCAGATGAAATATGTGACACCCACTACACTCCAGCAGTTCTTTAGCTTTGTGCACCTTCAAACCACACTTTCTTACAGGCACATTTGCACAGAAATTGGGTTGAACCTGATCTTTAATAATCTTTTTTGCTGCAACAGTAGGGAGAAACCAGGTTTTACTCAAAAAACGAAGGGCCCTACACATTGCATCACAAGCCCAGATGGTGCACTTGAGTCGCCTCTTATGCTTATGCAAGAAACAGGGACAGAGATATCTTGACTAAATCGAAAAAAAGAGGAATTGCAATGCATGTGTAATGCAGAGAAGATATAAGCAATATCAAACTAAAACACTGGGAGGATTCCAAGAGTAAGTGAATGCATGAATGTGTGGCAAAAACATGGCTAAATGAGATTAGGAAATTTGAGGAAAAAGGGTGGTAGCATGTGGCACAGGATACAGTTACCTAAAATGAACTGGAGAACCATTGTTCTGCACTAATTTTAACAGTACATTCACACGACAGACAAAATCACTATCTCCAGGAACGGACTGCGCATCATGCGACTCAATGTCAATCACCATTGCAGATCGTACCAGCACCGCGTACTGCACATGAAGAAAAGTAGACATATTTTTGCTCTCAACTTTGAGCAGCAGTCAGCTGCGCTTTTAAGAGCAAAGATCTAAAGTACGGCAACATTGGCACTTCGTTTTACTGACATGTGGGTGCTCGTGAATATGCAATTCCCATGTTTGTTTTGTACCAAATGTGTTAATTGCGAAGTATGTTTAACTAAAGAGGGGCATCTGACATGGGCATCAGCCCTCCGCTAGGGCAGCTCTTCATTACTTCCCTTCTATGTCCATCCCTTATATCACGGTTCAAGTGTCCACCAAAATGTGAGAAAGTTACTTTAACATTTCCTTGAATTTTCCTTCCCCTAATTTTAAAATTTTCAAGGATGCAGCTTTAAGAATGTAGAGGTACAATCTGTGCACTATAACTATATGCAATGGCAATAAACCTGCAAAACATTTGTGCTGACAGCAGCTTGCCCAGTGCATTGCAAGGATGCTAGGCCATAAAAGGTTTGGTGCCATCGTGCAATGTTACATTACTTACTGACAATTTGGTCTCTGTATCAGAAATACTGGTAAACCATCATTGTAGAGCACAATGTCTTTAAAGGCATAAATGTACTTATAGGTCCTTGTCGAGGACACATATCCATACCAGACAACAGGTGTGTAATGTCAAAGCACTTTTTATATTAAGAGCAGCTGCGTCAAGAGGTACATCAGCGACTATATTTTGTACAAGTCTACAGTTCCAGTAATTATGAGCTGAGGTACTGCTGTGAAGTGCATGTAGAGATTGCATGCATTTATAAACCTAGCTGCAGCCTATGTTGAAAATATTTTTCTAAATAGGCAGCTAAGATATGCATCACTGAAAAAGAATAACTACCATGAACAGATCAGGAGGGATGACACAGCCGAAAGCAGGAAGCACGCATGGCCCAATAGATGCTGGCCGCTGGCAACTGGAAATAAATACATCCAGAGCAACAGCTGTCAGTGGCTGTAGCCATGTTATTATTGACAAGAAAGGAAATCGTCTACTGCTTTAAAAACTAAAATTAGACGTAATATAAGTAAATAAAATACTAATGAGCTAGCCCATGACAAAAGAAATGAACAGATTTTATGTAATGCACCCATATACATTCTTTGAGAAGAGCCGCAATGACTGTCATAACCACACTGAAAGATGAGCTGGCTGAAATACCGCACACCAATTTGATTATAGGAGGCGCAGGTTTTCATTAATTCCTATGATGGTGCCTTGCACCAACGTCTAGGTATTAAATTGAATGTTGCGACCAGTCTGCCCAGCATAAATGAGAAGAGAGAATGAAAAAGCATGCCTTCACTATCAAGGAGCTTGATATCTCATAGCACAGCTTAGCATCATAGAAAAATTGCTAGCGCATTTAACAAATCTGCATACAATTAAAAGCTGCACACATTTGTCGACTGGCAATGCAAGTAAGCTCAAGAGAAACAAAAAAAGAATACCTAAGAACACTCGTGAGTGCGGCGAAGGGAGGTCTGTGGGTAGGATTCCGTGCCTGGGAAGAGTTCCGAGCTCGGAGAATCACCGGCATCTCAGCTGATGACACGCAACCAAGAATAAATAACAAAGTGAAAATAAGCAACAAAAAAACCATCGACAATGGCGAACGACTTGAATGCGGGCTGCTAAAGCGAGGGATATAGCAAAAATGTAGAAATCCTCAATAAGTGTGCAGTTGCATCTCCGACAGCTCGCAGTGCTCAATATAGGAAGCATCAACGTTTACAGCTCAAGAGACGCAAGATTGATCTAACTTTGACATAACACTGCCTCAAATCCTGTTCCACTGGGGAAGCACAGACAAGTTTACAAATGACAAGGCGAGGGATATGCACTAGCCTCTCGCATGTGATCACTGACTCAGAGTAATATATTATGACGCATATTAAGGCAGAAGCACTAAACAGATAAGTACTAACCCTGAGCAAAATAGTGCGGTGTCTGATCGCAGCTGGCCTTGCGCGAGCGCTCCGTCGCAAGGCACTTCTCGCTCTTCGTGTTCTACGCAGTGCAAATCCATGCTTTTGCACTGAGTGTCGAAGCGTTAGCAAGCGAAATCGTAACTCTGTTGTGATATCTGGTGGCATTTTTATTTACCACGGCACGCAAGTACTAAACGCACATAAAGACAATGGGAACAACACTTGTAATGTAGGATATAGGCCCTGCTTTTTTGGCGCCGCATTATAGCTGCGGCAACCGCATGCAGACTTCCTCCACTCACATCCCTATATAGCCGCGTACAAATAGCGTGCGTGAGTACAGATCATTAGCAAAGAAACGCAGAGCGGGGCTCACCAGTCATGCGATTCATCCAGGCTTAGCAAAACAACGCAGGAGTCTTCATTCCCTTTACAGATGACAAGACGTCGCAGCACTTTCTTCATGCATGGCTTACCCGTTGAAACTCGCCAATGTTGACAGGCCGTAATCCTTGTCTTTGGCTTCGAAAACACACTCCTGCTCACTTTCCTATTGAATGAGTTCTTTACACGTGTCCGCCGTACAAGTACTCAAGCAATGCCTCAAAGAGGCAAATAATACAAAACGCGACGCGTCGGTTGCGCTGCAATGGCGCCGATGGCTGCGCTTTCGCGTCGTTAAAAAATTGCAACCGAAAAAAAATTTTGTTTTCTTAACCATGAATATTTACATTATCTTCACCACAAAGACACTGCATTTTTTAAATTATTTTTAGATAATTTAAAAATACTAAAGCGCTTTCAGTTACTTTTTCTGGCATGCCGTTTTGTAGAAGCTGCGATCCTTGTGATCCCCTGAAGTGACCTGGATACCCTAGCAGACGACGGAGCAGACGACCGGGTTGACAGAATGCAATTTCGTTTGATGACAGATACAATCACTAAGCTGCGACAAAAACAGCGAAGAAAAGCGCCGTATCTCAAGCTGGCGAATATCGTGGATCAGTTGAACGCAATTGGCACGATGGAGAATAGCTGCGATGCATTAATATGCGCGACACTTGCACGCTCACCGGAGATCATGAAACTTAACGGCTTAACCTGTGACCAGTACAAGTGGATTGCTTTGATATCAACTGCGTTACGAAACTACGTCGATACTTGCGTCTCACTTTAGCTAATATGCAACAGCGGCTAGCACTCGCCGCATCCTGATCGCGTGTAGTTTAACAAGCAAGAGCCCACTAGCGCATCGAAGCAGCCGTGTTTTCGAGTTCGTATCGTTACGATAAATACGAGCTGTTTTGGCACATACTGGAATTGAAGTTCTCAGCCTGTGCGTCACGGGCCGGACGGTGATGATGGCGTCGCGGACGATCTTAACTAAGACTCGCCGCAACGCAGCCGATAATCCAAGCATATGGGCGTTAAAGGTTGTTCACCAGTACTGCAAACGTGGGCATAAAATATCACTCACTCGCAGCGCCAGTCGCTCGCTGCTCGATTTTCCAGCCTTCCGAGTGAAGGTCGTAAGCTGTTGAGCCAATCAGTGAGCCAGCCGTAGTAAGCGAGCCGAGCTTTCGGGAACGACGCCGCCCGTGGGTGCGCCGGGCAATGAACTACGCGCTACCCCCTGGCTGCACTAGTCGTCGCTAAGCCTAGCCGGTTTCACATCGATGCAGCAGCTGAGTGCACTTCGAAACTGCCTAGCGCTGAGGTGCTGCTCTCGTCATAGTTTTAGTGTGAACCTCGTCTCATAGTGAAAGAAAGATATGCTCGGTTTCCGCAACACCTTCAGGAGCGGAGCCAGCTGGGGCCAGGAGAGCCGCGATTGAGCAGCAGCAATTAAAGGCGCCATGGGAAGAGATTTGTTTGTATTCCTGTTATCGCTTCTACCAACGACTCGATATTGGCCAACGATACTCCATCCGACGGCTTAGTATGGACTTGAACAAACATTACTGTAGCATTTTTCTGACGCGGGCGGCCGGCATCCAGGCTGGCATGCCGGCCCCGAGAAGGGCGCCCGTACCTTATCATGGCGCTTAACTGTATGGCCGTGGTGCACCTCAAAACCACCAGACATCCTCCTTTTCGCTCAGATTTTCATAGCACACCGCCACACTATGACCAGAGCAGTTTAGAGGACCGAGCGCGGGAGCACAGGAGCTAGACTGTGTCAAAGCAGGCGAAACTCTTGAAAGCGCGCGATTGACGTCAGTCCAAAGACTTTATTCTCATTTCGACCGAGAATCAAATCGGTTCAAACTCGCCGGCCGCCGCATTTCACCTTCGGCTGCATAAGCTGTTGTCTGTATTTAGCAATATTTTCGTGTCACGGTCATGAAATTTTTAGTGAAGGCAATGAACGACGTCGTAAAGTATCTTTCTTGCCATTTTATGATAAGCAGCACGTCACTGCCGCTAAAGTATTCTCCGCCAACACTGTATCAGTGTTCGACTTAAGAGCGTTAGCTACGAGAGCTTCAAGTGTTTAGATCGTGGGGCTAGATCAGGGTGCTCAGCAAACGTGGAGAAGACAAAATACAAACATCTGAGGGCGTTTCGTTTCGGAAAAATTCCTTCTAAGATACAAGCAGCGGCATCTACTTCAAAGAGTTTGCGCTACTATTGGGATTTATAGCCACCTTAGCTATATCCGGTATGTTTCCTCCTTATATATCAGTTAACGAATTGTATAAACGAGTGCATTACAAAAGGCGAATTGTTTGACCGCATCCGGAACCCTCTGCGACAAACGATTAGGCCATATGGCTGTCTGGAAGTCCCCGGAATGCACTGTTTGGGGACGAAAAGGTCGTCGGTGCGAATCCCACACATATTTTGGTTTCATATAAATATTTATTTTATCCTCAGGAACATGACAAGTCAAATGACACCACTTCGATCAATATGCGTCAAACGTGTGGCCCCCAAATTTGATGCAAATGGGGGTCCCCAAGGTTCCACTTCGATAGCCGCTATACTGGCATATGTAAACCGGATCGAAGGTACCTGTGACAACTGAGGCTCTACGCGCCCGCTGTTGCTATGTGATATAGTGTGGTAACTGTCTTGGCCAATTTGACCTTCCCTGCAGACAGACGTGTCCCTGACAAACGTAAGTAGTGAGAGCTGACGCTCCTAAAACTGAAACGCGGAAAAATGATATCGGGGTTGCTTTGAACATTTATACAGAGAACTGCGTGCATGTACATACATGCTGCCTTTGTGTAGCCGGATGATTATGGCGAGTAATTTTCTCTGATGGACGATTACCGACATTCTTTTCCGCAACGTGCGTAGAAGTGTCCTTGGCCTTTTCTGCGCATGTAGTAGTAGCGGTACATTATGTTACATGGCTTGAAGATGCCACAGAAGCCAAGAGGACACTGACTTTCAGTAGCGCCATTCAACTTGCGCACACCGATTGGTGTGCAGGCGCTGTCGTGGCTGCAGCTACATGCCACCACCGCAAGCGCGTGCGGATACGCAGGCCCCGCTGGCTTCGTCGCTTGTGCATTACAGCTTTTTGGGCTTTCAAATCCGCATTATACTCTTGAGCATGCATTACTTTCGTCACACTGTCATGTGGGAACAGAAGGAAATTAGGTAGGTGCTCGAGCAGTGCCTCTCCACTAAGCCAATTCTCGTTCGGTGAGAGAGCCGGGTCGCCGGAGGCAAGTTGAAAACTCGATTCGCCAATGTGAATGAGCACTTCATTTCGCTCGGTGCCCGTCACCAACAGACCAGAGCACCTCGCATCCTCTTCGCGACTCGCCACAGTGAACGGACTTTGAAGCATCTTTGGTCAATTTGATCCTATCGCTGTCACACGACAGCACCACAGTATTTCTAGAATTCTGCAGTAAAGCAATTACCCCCACCAGGAATCTGTCGTACGCCACATCCCACGATAGGTATCTATCGCGCGGCACAATCCACGACAGGTATCTGTCGCGCGACACATCCCACGACAGGTATCTGTCGCGCGGCATATCCCACGACAAGCTGTTGTGTCGCGCGACAGGCCGCACGACAGGTACTTTTGTCGCGTGAATAGAGGCGCGCTAGAAGTCTGTCGCGCGACTGAACCCACGACAGGCAACTTTGCTGAGGCACGCAATCTCTATCGCGCGACAGTACCTGCGACAAAAAACCTGAGGCGCGACGAATGTTGCGACAGGGGCCTTCTTCGCACGACAAAATGCAGGAAAGATGTCTGCCGTGCGGCACAACCTACTACAAACAACTTTGTCGCGCGATAGAACCCACGACACGAAGCTTGTCGCACGACACAAGACACGATAAGACAGCTTGTCTTGCGGCAAAAAATTGTGTCGTGCGACGGATGCGCGATAAAAATTCTGTCGTGCGTTTAGATCGGGCAGCCAAGACAAAGACCACTTTTCTTGGCTCATGGGCGATGTATCTAGGAACCTACGGCCAGGACAACGCTGGACAGGGTGCATCAGCTAGCTCGTAAACAGCACAAAACAGTAAATAAAAACTGATTTCAATTCTAGCGGGTTTGTGCATGAATTACTCTGGAATGCACGAAGCTTGTGGTAATTGACAGGCGACCATTAAAAAGCTGTGCATTTTTGTGCATTACCTACTCCAGAATACAGAAATCTTCTGTTAACTGACAGGTGACAGTAACGACTGCGACACAGTGTACGAGCACTACACAAGACACACTACAGAAGAGAAGGTAAACTACAGAAGACAAGACAGACTACACAAGACAGGACAGACTGCAGAAGACAGACTATAAAAGACAAGACAGACTACAGAAGGCAGGACAGACTACAAAAGACAAGACAGACTACACAATACATGCCCAAAATACGACAAGACTAAAGACTACAGAAATTTTCTGTCTTGAAATCCTGTAGTGTGTTTTGACTGAGGCCCTGCTATACGGGCGCTTCGAATGCCTTCCAACCGAATGTCATTCGGCTCGACTGCCGAACTTACGCTGCTGCACGAAATTTTTCAGCGGCATTCGGTTCAGATGCCTTTCGAGTCGACGGAGCTCCTCTGTTCCAGACTTTGGAATCCCTTCGAAACGCGAACACAGCCCGAAGAGACCAATACGCGTTGCCACCGCCATCGCTTCGCTCCGCCCACAGCCGGGAGACTGCTTTCGGCTCTGTGCCTGTCCATTTTGATACCTGATGCTTGCTTTTTCCTGCTGCTTGTTTAACGAATAGCTCGTGTTTTGTTTAAGTGAGTACTTGCAGATAATAGTGCATCAATGAACATCTACCGCGGGAGCATGAGATTCCCCCAGGAGTGCGCCGGTGAGGACGACTGTACTTCTTTCCAGCGCTGCGTACGAACAGCTAGCGCTCGTTTGCATAATATAAAACATTCTGCGCTTTAGTTCTATTAAATAATCTGTTCTCTTTTGTACCGGTTGTACCCATGCTTGTTTACGCAGTGCGAGAATCTGTGGGAAACGCTGATACGAACGCTCGCCTGAGAAAGACTTGACAGGCGGGTTACTGACATCGCGTACGACTGGCTATTATTGCTAATTGTCCTGACTTCCTCCGACTTGACCAGTGCTTTATTTTAGCCTGCTTTATACAGAAGTATGATGGGTGACCGTTCGCGTTAATCGAAACGGCATAACTTGTCATCCACAAAACAGCAACGGCGACGACTGCTGCTGGCCGTAAATCAGTGGTCGGTGGTCTGGGCCACACCGGCGCTTCCCGTCAATCGCATGCGCGCCCTGCGATGTGACCAATAGTAGATTTCAGGTCGCCGTTGTCACAACTACAGTCGTTGATCATTCGCATTCACTTAACCTTGTGAATTCGCTCATCACAACCAACGAAATCACACACTTAACCCTGCGGACTCGCTAGGCCTAGTCGTCCCGGAAAAGAAGGGAGTCGCCGTCGATTAAAATTAATTTGGCAAGGGCTTATAGCTGGTGAGCATTCGATGTGTGCACTTGTGAAATATACCCGTTCGTTTCGCTTATTAACAATATGAATACGGTAGAAGGGCGAAAATATTCACACCATCGCCTCATCAGCGTGTTTTCGCTCAGCCGCCGACCTGCTGAGGACATGAAGGCTGACCGTCCCCTGTCGGATTCGTCGGTGTCGTTGACCTCAAAAACTTGTCCCACTATAATCATATCCTGCTGTTGACCGCGCTAGTGTTGTCGCACTAGTGTGACCGCAGTGACCACCGACGTCGTCGGCGTTGTTGTACACTGAAGACGAGCTGAAGCTTTCAAATGCGTTTGGAAAGCGTCGTGTAGCACCGTGGAAGTCCGTCGAGTGCGAATGCCATTCTAAGTCACGAATGCCATTCGACTCAGATGTCATTCGAACATGCCCGTGTAGCACAGATATACAGCTTTTCAAGATGTAGCTTTACACTAGAGAGTGTAACGTTTATACTGTTTGTTATGGACTAAAACATAGTCTTGGGCAGCATAAACTTACACTTAAAAGAACGTTTTGCTGGGCAAGTTGGTACATCTTTGGATTACAGGCGCGAAAACAGACAGACCACAAGACAGATAAACGGGACGGAGCGCTCCGTCCCGTTTATCTATCTTGTGGTCTGTCTGTTTTCGCGCCTGTAATCCAAAAAAAAAACTTACACTGCCTTTCAAATTGTAACTTTACGCTAGAGAGAGTATAAAGTTTACACTGTCGTGGACTTAAACTTACTCTTTCTGAAAAGTGTAACTAGGCTTGGGCAGCACAAACTTACACTGTTTTCAAGGTGGAACTTTACACTAGACAGAGTGTAACGTTTATACTGTTTGTCGTGGACTAGAACTTTACTGTGGAGCAAATGGCACAATATTACCCTCTTAGAAGGTGTCAGCTCAGCGACAGGTGGTTTACCACCCTCCCCCCAAAAAAGAGACTAAAATCATACATTTTTAGAGTGCAGGGACAGATTTTTGAGTGAATTACAGCGTTGTCGAGAAGAGAAAGAGAGGAAGACTGCGACGAATCCTCTTTCTCTCAGCCCTCGGCCCTCCCCGGAAATTTCGAAATGGGAAATTTCTAAACAAGTTATTTAATGTGACCCGCCGCGGGTCACTGGATTACTACTGATCCGGAGTTCCCGGGTTCGAACCCGACCGCGGCGGCTGCGTTTTTTTGGAGGAAAAACGCTAAGGCGCCCGTGTGCTGTGCGATGTGAGTGCACGTTAAAGATCCCCAGGTGGTCGAAATTAATCCGGAGCCCTCCAATACGGCACCTCTCACTTCCTTTCTTCTTGCACTCCCTCCTTTATCACTTCTCTCACGGCGCGGTTCAGGTGTCCAACGATATATGAGACAGATACTGCGCCATTTCCTGTCCCCAAAAAAGCAATTATTATTATTTATTATTTAATGTACTGTTGCATCATATTACGGGCTTCTAAGTCAGGCTTCGCGCAGCAATGTAGACAGGCCCCGGCTTTTGGCAAGCCGTGTAGATCGAGCTTGGAGCTCGAGCGTTACCCTGAGACAGCTTTTACAGCTGAAGGGTGTTTCGTAATTATGTTTATAATCAATATCAGTGTGATCTTTCGTTCCTTGTGTGTCACTGTTGACGCTCACGTCCCGTGTATAGAAGAACACCCCTTTCGCTTGTTAGAAGCAGTGGTAACTTCGCTCTCTGTGTTGAGGCTTCATCTCACTGTGCGGAAAGTTAAGCGCGTTGAAGTACCACATTTTGTCAGGCTTCGCGCAGCGATATGGACAGGCCCGGCTTTCGGCAAGCCGTAAAGAGCAAGCTTGCATGGTGCTCAAGCGTACTTTTGTTAGAGCTTTGGCACATGCATTTGTTTCTTTACAGTTTACTTTTAAGCGTTATAAAAGTCCTGTTTCTTCGTTCGTCCGTGTGTCATCGTTCATCGATAGTCTGGTTGTCCACTACGAGTCCTACGCCAAATAAACGAGCACATCGAAGGAAGTGAAGTGTGAAAAGGAAGAGCCTTGCACCTGTACTGGTGGTTTGCTTTCCGAGGCTAGGGCTGTGTGCTTGAGGGCGAAGTCTTACCAGCAAGTATTGACACCACGGATGACGTTTGCTTTTGCTGCATACCAGACAGAGAAAAGATGGAACATATTCTTAGGCAGTGTAAGGCCCTCAAAGCCCAGTGGGCGATGCTGTCGCCGTAATCCGCGAAGAACTAGCTTTTCGGAATAGCCAGTTCAAAAGGCAGCATCGCTACTTTTGACAAAAACGAAAGGAAAGACACACAAAGGATATGCTTAGTATTCAAAAAAGTAGAAACAAGTAAGAGACGACGGCAAAGGTAAAGTAATTTAGAAATAGGAAGCAAATCGGCAATGATCCAAAGTTGTTCTGCACGCTAGGGTTTATTGGCCCGGTCATGTCACCACCACAGTACAAAGGTATTTATCTTATATATCTATATCTGATGCGCGCAGCGCTCTCGGTTCGCTGACACGTCATGGAACCTGCGTGCGCGCCGCTCAGGCTGCAGGCAGAGCGAGGCTTGTCCGCTGTGTATGCTGGCTTCAACCACGGGACTAGGAAGACACTGTTGACGCATGCGCTGCTCCGGCGGCAATGCTCCGGCGGCAATGCAGTACTGAGAACAGGAGCTAGAAACATTTTTTGCTTAAAGGATTGCTTACCTACGGTCTTCAGTGCGCTGAAAACACGCGAATGGATCGGAATTGTCGCTCCCGATGCGTTCGTCAAGCACAGCGTCACGCGGTATACTATTGATCGCTCCATCGCCCGTCACTTGTGCTAATGTTTTACTTGGCGCTGTGCGTTTTTCTGTTCAGACGGGTATTCTGTGGGGGAAGGAGCGGCACTCGTCCGCTTGGGAATGGGCTGAACAAAACCCTCTGTCTGCACTCCGTTCAGGAAAAGCCAAAAGTGTGTATCGGCTATGCCAATGAACGCTTCCTCATCCTAGAGAAATAAAAGTTTAATAAAAAAGGCTGTTCGACCATAGACCATTTCGCAAAATCGATAAAGTGACAGATGAATGCGCACAATATAACCAACCGCTATAAACAGGATATTTAAACTAAGATTTTGCACAATTTTTAAAGATAGGCATTCTGAGTTACGAGAGCGCTTTTTTCAGTGCTCTCCGAGTTTTCACAGATCACCGAGGTACCTTCCTTTTCTCTACATAAATGGTTTATGGTTGGAGCCTCCTAAATTGCTCTCATTTAAATGTGGAATGAATAAGATTTAGGAGTTGAATGCTTACTTCAGATCTTGAATCATTATTTTGATGTAACTTGCTGTGGTTCGGCGCTGACAAGACCGTCGACAGTGCCCATTCGTTACTTGGCTATAAGAACAGCGCGCTCTGATGAATAAAGCCAGTTCATCACAGGACACATGGCAGCGTGTAGTTTCATATCAACGGGCGACGATGATCGGCGGCAAGCTATTAGTCGGACTGACAATACGACGCGGTTCGGCGAACCGGTGGGAAGATGTGGGATTTCCATGTCGAAGATTTGGAATTGGCACACACACAAGGAAGTTGCTGAATGGACTTAAAATTATGCGTCGAATGTTTCAACCACTATTGGAACGTAGAAAAAAATGAAAACATACCTGAAAGCGCATCTAAGGATGTTAACATTTATTCATAGTTCATTCTCCAGATGTCAGCCAAATGAAGGCCTCTGTACCGCTTATTTCAGATATACGAGCCCTGGAATTGTTCACGAAACGAAGTCCCTTGTTTTGAAGAAAGTAAAACATGGCTCGCTCAAGACAGTGCCCAAATATTCTGCTATTCTTCAAAGCCGTCACGATTAGGGGCAGACGCTTCTCCATATGAAGTATGGGGAGTGCTATTTCATGTGACTGATGGCCACACGAAGCTAATCGCGTATGCCACGCGAATCCGTATCAAATCCAAAGCAAGGCATTCACACTGGAGCAAGGAGGCATTGGCAGTTTTATTTGGTAAACAGCCAGAACACAAAGACATGTTTGGCCGTGAATTCCCAATCTACTCGGATCATTTGACGCTCAGGGTTTATTAGTTCAGGTCAAGCCCATTCCTGCATCGACAGCAGATGGAATGCAAAGATAACCGCTTGACTCGGTGCTTCCACCATATCTGAGAATAATGAATAGCACAATCTATTGCAAAGGCAGACGCGCTTTCATTCATTTCAGTGCAGAAAGAACACGATGCCATTGACTATATCGAGTTCTGGTCAGCGACGCAGGTCTTGCCCTTATAAGATGAAAAAACAAAAAAGACGCAGAAACATCCGGTATTAACGAAGGTTAAGTTTTACATAACCTTCGTTGTGTAAAACATTAAAAAGCGATTCGCTGATGACATTGCCTTGCTGAGTCACTCAGGAAGTGAACTGCAAATCAAGATCAATGAGTTAGACAGGCAGAGCAGAACGCTGGGCCTAAAAATTAACGTGCAGAAAACCAAGGTTATGTTCGACAGTCTAACAAGGAAACAGCAGTTCACAATTTGCAGTGAGAGCCTGGACGCTGCAAAGGAGTATGTCTACTTATGGCAGGTAGTGACCGCTGATCCGGATCATGAGAGGGAAATAACTAGAATGATAAGAATGGGGTGGAGCGCATATGGCAGGTTCTCTCAGATCATGGTGGCAGTCTACTAATTTCCCTCAAGAGAAAATTGCACAACAGCTGTATCTTACTGGTACTCACCTACGAGGCAGAAATGTAGAGCCTAACGAAGAGTTCAGCTTAAGTTAAGAACAACGCAGCGAGCCATCGAAAGAAAAATGATAGGTGCAACGTTAAGAGACCGGAAGTGGGCAGAGTGGATGAGGGAACAAACCCGGGTTAATGGCATCCTAGTCGAAATCAAGAGGAAGAAATGGGCTTGGGCAGGGCATGTAATGCGAAGGCAGGATAACCGCTGGTCCTTAAAGGGGCCATTACAGCCGATTTTCACGCATACCCTGCTTATCGCCATTAATTTCCAACAGGTTAAATTACAATTCCTCTAATTTGCAGTTGATTCTCTGCCGTAAATGTTTTTAAAACGGATTTTTTCATTTCTTTTGCGAACTGCTTGCTGGTCTGGCAACCTCTGATAACTGGCGTCACGAGCGCATACACGTCACGCGTCGTCTGCTGCGAGCTGTTGAGGTGCTTGCATGGATACCGCAGACAGCGGTCGCTCGAAAAGTTTTCTTTTAGATTAGCGAACTGAAATGCATTTTCCGTGCTCTCTTTTGGGAAGCCTTCAACTTAGTACGCGAGCTGAGTGATCCTTGGCAAAGCGGACTTGCTCGTGGTGCCCAATTGCCGATTGTTAAGGAAGCAGGAATTGATGAACTCCTGCTTTATTATTTACGCTTAGAAGCATGCTGTTCATATGTTATGAGTGTGGCCTCTTATGAGGCGTCAAGGGCTCCCGTATGTGAAAAGCGGCACGTACCATGCATACCTTCGTCGATGTGCGCCGTGAAAGCCGCGGCGTTTTGTAGCTAGCTACCAAGTACTTGCCCGCTATTCATCGCTCGATAAGTAAACACAAATTATCAAAAGGTGCACTACAGTAACCTTGAAGCACGAAAGGAGCAGAGAAAAGTGCCAAGTGTGACGACTTCCGCTGCATGTGCGCGTTTGTAAGTCGAACATACATTTCCTTTGCCTCATGGAACCTTGTTGCAAGAACCAAGCCGCTTGCAAAACCCTACGTGACTAAAATGCTTTCACTGTCTGCACCGATGAATAGTCGTCGCCGTCTAAATGAGTGCCTCGAAATAATAGTACACCATTTTGCTGTGCGTGCGCATTGTGCCAAAAGAGTGCGACGATTACGACAACTGCAGCAACGCGCTGAGGTTGCTTACATGGCTGTGCGCAAATAGCACTGCTCGTTTGCGTGGCATAAAACGACAGATGGGTTATATTTATCTTAAATATTGCGTGTTCTTGCTCACAAATTGCACGTTATTCATTTACACACCATGGTAACACTGCTATAAGCGCCGATGATAATATATCGCCTGATTGGGAAACGCTTCGCTCAGGATACCGGCGCTTTCCGCTAATTGTATCTGCTTTCTCTTATATCGTCAGCCGCCGCGGTGGCTGTGTGGTTATGTCGCTCGGCTGCTGGCCCGAAAGACGCGGGTTCGATCCCGACAACGGCGGTCGAATTTCGATGGAGGCGAAATTCTGGAGGAATGTGTGCTGTGCGATGTCAGTGCACGTAAAAGAATCCGAGGTGGTCGAAATTTCAAGAGCTCTTCATTACGGCGTCTCTCATAGCCTGAGTCGCTTTGGGACGTTAAACACCCTACAAACCAAACCAAATCTTATGTCACCAAAATTTAATTTTAAATCGGTTTAGCTAAAAATACTTTCGTACATTACTTGAAATAATGAAAACAACCAGATGTGTTGTCCACAGTCGACGTTGACGATGTAGGCAGTCGCCGCTTTGAGGGCACTGTAGCCACTACTACGCTCGACAGCTTTTTGCAGGCGCTAAAACTTGCGAATTCGCTCTCCACATTCGTCGAAATCACACAAACGAATACTGCGTACTCGCTAGGCCTCGTAACGAAAGGGGCCGGCGGTCCACCGTCAACCGATATTCAAGAATATGGCAAATGTTCCTCGCTTATTAGAAACAAAGTGTGAAGATATGATATGTAGCCGCTTGTTTCGCTTTTTTCGATACGGATGACGTACACAAGCGCAGTTTTTCCGGCAGTCGCCTCACCGGGCGTGAAGCTTTCGCTAGGCCGCACAAGCCCAGGCGAGGGCGGCTAGCGGCACCGTTGTGCGGCGTTTTCTGCCCGTGTCGCTTGCCTCGCCGATAGGTTCTATGCGCAGGCACCGATTGAAAGGACATCTTCGCTGGTGCACGCACATCGCGCATGTCGCCGTGGCTAGCATGATCAGGACCAAAAAGTTTTAACATTCTTAAGTTTATAGAATGTCATACCAACTAGTCCCCTACCACTCTCCTCTGGTTACCACTTAGCTGACTCTTTAACATTACTACGATACGCGATCGTTGATCGTGGGGGCGTCGTCGTCGGTTTAGCGTTAAAGACCAGTGCGTCAGTGACGGCATTTGCGTACCGACCAGCCCACCGACCATCGATCGCCGTCGCATCGGCCAATAGTGTGACCGGACCCTACCTATACCGAAGAAAAACTGCGTCACTGTTATTATCGCTTTTGCGGTACCAGTCATTCATATATGGGGGACGACTGCTTCTTCGATCGGCCGCGAAAGTGAGACCTCGCTGCGCATATTGCAGCAACGATAGCAGACGACGTTGCTCCGTGCATGTCCTAGTGACGTCATGAGAGCTTCCATTATGGCGGTTGCTGCCGGTGGGAGGAGTCTCCCGGTCTCAATTTCGGTCGTATTTTTTGGAAAGTACAGCGCGTCCAGGGCAGCCATGTTTCGGAAATTGAATCATAAGCTCTTGCATAAATTACTGAAGCAGAAAATTGCAATATGAAGAACGACTATGTCATGGCCCCTTTAAGGGTAATGGCCCCTTTAAGGGCAAGGGTAAGAGAAAGTAAGCTTAATAGGGGGCGGCAGAAGGTTAGGTGGGCGGATGAGATTAAGAAGTTTGCAGGCAAAGGAAGGATACAGCTGGCAAAGGACAGGGTTAGAGAGGCATGGGAGAGCCCATTGCCCTGCAGTGGGTGTAGTAAGGCTGATGATGATGTTGTTTTACACGCGTAACGGCTGGCCCTCAAACCTACGCGAAGAACTTGCACCATACTTTGCCAGATATCACGAAGTGTCGACGGATCTTGGCTGCATCACCTGGTGCAGTCGTTTTGTTGCTCCGTGCGGAGTTCAACAGTCAGTCTTGCATGAGGCTCCCCCGGGATTACCTAGAATGAGCATGCTTTCATGAAGGCATTTTTCATGGTCTTTGTAGACCAAGCATTTTGAAGAAACTATGTAACAGCGTGAAACGTGACAGCTGAGTTATTAGAAAAATAGCTTCTCTTCTACCACATTGTCTAAAGCAATCACTATATTACTTCCTGTTCTATTCTTAACTTTTGTATGGTATATGGTCTGGGGAACAACTAAACAGAACTATGATAGGTTACTACTGCTGCAAAAACGTGTCCTCAGGATTTTTGTGAACCACACCGGCTGTATTAGAGTGTTGTAAACGAGACCACTTTTTCCGAAATTTGATGCTTTACCAGCAAATACAGTCTATTTATGGATACTGGCACAGAGAATATATAAAAAACTCCACAGTATTTATACACCTGTCTGCGCAATATAATATCTGTAACCCAAACGAAGAAATAAAATGTCAGAAAAAAATATAGAAAACAGGATCTGGAATGTCAGGTAATAGACATGTTAAATAAGTGTGGTTCAATCTTGAATTTCTGCATACCAAGAAAAGCATTGAAACGAGATTTGCGGGCAATTTTGTTTTCTGTTGGGATTGTTAAGTATACAGTGATAATTGTAAATTTCCTTTTCATTATGCAAATGTTGACTTCTTTTTACGTGTTTTTGTCACATTAGCAAATCTTCAATGTGATAAAAAAAGGCGTTCATAGTGTTTAACTACAGCCATGTTGTATAGTACGTGTGCGTGTACTATTTGTAACGCAGTTTCTCTTTTCCGTACCAGCTCTTCAATGTACTGCTGTAGGCGGCTCCTTTTGTTACGGTGATTTCGCTCGCCTGGTGATGACACTGTGCAAGTTCAGAGAATATAGTTGCTCTAATACACTTACAAGAAATTAGATGCTAGAAGTGACCTGTTTGACTCGGCCTTTCGGCATGCTACCTGATATCATAGTAAAACAAAGCTTGAAAGAAACTGCTTATACTATGGACACCGGAGGTTTGCTTGCGTCTTCTTTCAAATGATGCCTTAGACAATAGTGTACACGGAACACCCCGTGATATTTGCTCTTTGACTGGTAATTAATTTATAATTGTCTTTCTCCTTGTGGTTTCAGTTTTATCAAGCGAACGATGGCTGCGACGCATAGTTGGTTTTCAGGTCATGTCAAAAGCAAGAAAACTGGTAATATGACTGCTGACATGGCATTTGTTGTGATTTCAGCTTTTGAAAGAGGCTTTTTTAGGTGTTGTAGTTAAATAAAACTGCATATCGACGTTAATATTGTAGAATTTTTCACTCCTCAGCAAACCTAAAGGCTAACTACGCATCGCAGCCATCATTCGGCTGATCAAGCCTAAACAACATGAGGAAAGGAAGTGGTATTATAAATTATTTAATGGTAGGCAAATACTGCTTGGGGATTCATGTATTATAATGTCTACTGCAGCATTTATAATAATGTGACCAAAATTACGTGTTTATAATCCTTGAAACTAATTTTTTGGGTACATTTCTCTGTTCTCAATTTGCAGAGGTAGCAGTGTTTACTACTGCTTGCCTTCTTTATGTTGTTTTCTTTTCATTCATTGGTTGTGCCCTGTTTTTCTGTGTTGTTTTGTGTTGTGTCATCATGTAGTGCATTACTTCGTTTTTGTTTTTGCATCACTTCTGTTCAGTGTTTTTCTTTTGTGGGAGGCCACATGGTAGCTGGCAGCTTTCCTTTTATTTTTCCCTTCTCCTCTGACGCTGCTCATGGTACTAGACAAAATATGGTTTACTGAAAGGCTCAATTCTATATTGTGCAGCATCATTTAGGTACCCTCTTCCTTTTTAGCATGCCTACTGTGGCCAAGAATCTTACATTAACACAAATTTGTTTCACAAGTGCAGGACATGCTTTGCTCTCATGTAGCTCTCATACAGCGCTTGTCCTGTATTTTCTTCCACTCTGTCCGCGTCGTTGCGCTGTTTGCCACCAATATGTACCATCCAAGTCGCCCGTTTGGCTATTGTGGGTCTCATGTAGAGTTTGTGCATTTACAGCGTAAAGTTTGTACATGGTCTCATAATTGGTGACTGACACAGTGGCCTCGTTGGCTGACTTGTGTAATATTATGAGTTGTTATAATTTGTTTTTCGCACTGCTGATGAGCGTTTATGGGAGCTTATTATGCCTTCTTCAGCAGTCATGTCTTTTTTGTTGCTTTAGTTAGGATACTGAGGCTCAAATGAGAGCATCTGGGGCCAAAATACTAGTATAACTTCGCGCCGTTTGTCAGCTTTCTTTAAGATATGCATAACTGTGCATGTAGGGAATAATTTCAGGTCTCAGTGGTCCTTCATTTGCTTTTGCTTTTCAGCCTTTATGCCAGATGTCAGACGTTGGAGGATTGTTTGTCACAGCCTTCATCATTGAAGTAGGTAGCACAATGTACCAGCCATGACAATTGGTCATTATAACTAAGCAACCCACCCTCACTTTATGAGCACACGAAAACTGAGATCTGAAGGCAACTTTGATGAGTATTGACACCTGAAGTTGTCTTTTTACAACCATAATGTTACGGACCACTTGAAAATTTTCTTAAGCTATTAGGTTCAGATTATGTTTTTGCTTGCTGTCAAACTCGCTCAACGCCACTTTCATTGTAAAAATGAGTATAACACTTCAGAAAGTCAGCCAGGTCCTTCATTGAATGTGAATGCTGCACACCGGAATTCTGCTCCTGCAGCAAATCATGTGGGTCATATGGGACGTTGTGTTAATAAGTAATGAAGCATGGAAATGAAAGTGATGATGCACACATATTACCATTTTGTGGTCCTTGACCAATTTCTGTTTTTTAAAGGCGCTGTAATAAAAAGAAACTAAAGTGCACTGGAGCCGCTGGAAACCTTTTTTGTGAAGAAAAGGCATACTGACTATGCTCATGACAATTTGATGATTGTGCAAAATTTCAAAAGGACCATTTTACTACTGCTTTATGAACATGTACTCTCTAGTGTCACATAAGGTGTAATCACGGAGCTTGTCTCTAATTTTTTTTGCACTGCAATTTTGTCTCTATTTATATTTTGGATTTCTTAGCATGAAAACCATAGGCCATGCACTCCTGTATTACTTTGTATACTGAAACAGTGGCAAGTACAGCGTCTCTGCGTGTGGGTCCCTCGTTGAACACAATTCTAAGGCACTAAGTCGTTTGCCTTGGACAATATAAATAGCTCATGCGCTTCTAGCTCAAAAAATGTTAAGTAATGTTTCGTTCAATTTTGACTATAAGAAATTTGCTAACTAGGCAGCATGTTGAGGACACATAATAAGGTGGATTGTTGAGCTAGTTGGTGCATGATCGAATAAATGGCAGCGGAAAGTAAACGAAGACATCGAAGAAACACACAAACGAGGACGATGCTGCACTGACAACTGAACGTTTATTGGAAAGGCCGCATATTTATACTTAGAGACCAGCCAGTGCTTCGAATGATATCCTATCGATTCCTGCTTGCATCCCGGCACAGATATCTCACTTCTTTTTTCGATAGGCCAACCGATGGCGTGCTGACGCATTGCTTTCCGGATTCACGGATGGCCCAGGCTTCCAGGATTTCTCTTGTCAGCTTGTCTTTGCTCTTTTTCACTACCTGCACGTGGTGAAGGTCAGCAGGGCTTGTTTGTTTTTTGCAAGTTTCGCAATCTCTGCAGTGTATCGCAAGGTTGGTGCCAGACTTGCCTGCTATGGCTGTTGCGTGCTCTCTTGCTCTGTCGTTGACGCATCTCCCGGTTTGGCCTATGTAATGCTTCCCGCAGAATAGAGGGATACGATAAACAATGCCCTGAAAGCACTGAGAATACCTCGTTCTGTGTCCGATTTGGCAATCGGATTTGTTTTTCTGCCCATTCACTCGCGCACACATGCTTTTCGCCTTGTTTGGCGCCGTGGGAATGATCTTGATGTTGTGCTTCTTCCCGATCTTTTTGAGATTGTGGGTCAGCCCATGAACGTAGGGAATAACGGAAAACTTCTTTCTTTGAGTCGATGCTTCAGGGGCACTTTCTTTTTCCCTTCCAAGCTTCTTCGGCAGCACGAGGTCTTCTGCTATGCTGCAGAGCAACGCCAAAGGATATCCGGCTTCCTGAAGCCTAGCAACTTGCCTCTGAAGGCTCTGGATCATCTGGTGTGGACACGACTTCTTTAGAGCAGATTGCAATGCTGCCCTCACAATTCCTCTTTTGACCGTCTTAGAGTGGTTAGAGCTGAAAGGAAGAAACTGCTTCTTTGCTCGAGGCTGGTATGTGCAACATAGGTGCCCCGGCGAGAACTCAAGGCGGATGTCTAAGAAGCGTAGGACGCCGTGCTCTGGAAGCTCCCATGTGAACTTGAGCCCTGGACAGCTATTCTGAAAGGTGGTCAGTGTGTTGTCTTTTAGGGTGTCCGTGTCCTCTTCTTTCTGCTCGCATAGAACCAAGTAGTCGTCGACGTACCGGACGATCCTCACGATGCGTCTGTCCTTGGTTGCTTCTTGTATTCTTTTGTCGCAGGCCGCGAGGTATAGATCACTCAGGGCTGGAGCGACTCTGGACCCGATGCACACTCCACTCTTCTGAATGTACAGGGTGTCTTCATGGGAAGCGATGGTAGACATAAGGTAGGCTCCCAACAGCTCCAGGAAGGAGTCCACTGAAACTCCTGCGGCGTTCTGAAACGACACAGCTCCCTGCTTTTCTATAGTGTCTCGTAGAACGCTCATCAATTCATCATGTGGGATGGAATAGTACATATCTTCAATGTCGAGTGAAAATCCATAAGAGATGTTCCAGTTGTTACTCTTTATCTCCGAGATTAGTTGTCAGTGCAGCATCGTCCTCGTTTGTGTGTTTCTTCGATGTCTTCGTTTACTTTCCGCTGCCATTTATTCGAGGACACATAAGCTTTACTGCAGGTCAACCGGCATTAGTGCCTTGCTTGAAAGGGGCATGGGCAAGACCTGTAATAAGAAAATTGCTCTTAGCAGTCACTGCGTGTTGATTTAAATACTGGCAGTGCTCCTACTAGTTTTATTTTCAGTATTTGCTGCCACACATACTGATCTGCGATTTCCAAAGATAAAGTCAATTTTGTTCAGTAATTGTGCAGCTAAAGTTGCAAATTCTAAAAGGCAAAACAAGCAGTTGCCTTTTGTACTTCATACTGCTATCAGAACTCACCCCTATTGCATGGCACCATCAACGTCAAGGTGTAAGTCTTATGTTGGTAATAAAGGAAATGATTTCTTAATTTGAGCCGCCGTGGTGGCTCACCGGTTATGGCGTTCGGCTGCTGATTCGAAGGACGCGAGTTCGAGCCCGGCCGCAGCGGTCGAATTTCGGTGGAGTCGAAAATATAGAGGCCCGTGTACTGTGCGATGTTAGTGCACGTTAAAGAACCCCATGTGGTCGAAACTTCCGGAGGCCTTCACTCCGGCGTCTCTGATCGCCTTAGTCGCTTTGGGACGTTAACCCTCATAAACCAAACCAATGTCTTACTTTCTTGCTTCAACAGGCGTTAAAGCATACTGTCGCTGTGAAGTGTACAAATACAATTAATATTATATTCCTGGCTGCGAATATGGCAAATAATTTTTATACGCGTGTTCTTTTTCCTTTAGGTGTATCTGAATTCGAGGTGGAGAAGGCGATGTATGACACCATGAAGAGAATCCCAAAGGATGCAGTATTTCACAAGAGGACTGCCACTATCATCTGGTCAACAGAAGCAGTTGTACAATGCAGTTCCAGTGGCAAGTGCTCCGGAGGTGACAGCGGAAGGCGAGGAAAAGGTTCCTTACAAGGCTAAGCATAGATTGCTGGGACAGTTGTTTCTGGGCAGAATTATGAGAGATCATTCCAGCGCACAAAAAATATGTCCGGTGTCCGTGGTGTCTATTCTCTCCGTTCGTGTGTTTTTGTGCGTTGGAGTGATGTTTCCTAATTCACAGAAGTGAAAAATGGATGCACTGAGAGGTAATTGCTACCTTTAGCTGGAATAATCTCAGAGGCATATACTCTCTCCATCAGTGTACGTGAGAATTGCGGCTCAGGTTAGTTAGTGATTTATTATATAAAAGCGCCAAACAAAGGGTAATGACAAACATACTAGACATTAACAAATAATTGTAGATATTGCCTTCATGTGCAAGTTTATTTACAGGACGTTAATTAATGGGTGCAGTTAGCTCGTGTGAGGATAAAAGCAGCTTAAAGGCTTCGGCTCTATGTGCAGTGCGGCAGTGCATGATCAGTGAAATTATCCATAATGAACAACTTTCAGTGAATACTTCTCACACCATAGAAGCAGAAGATTGATGGTACTAAGCAGTCATTTGCCCTGATGCTTGGATTTTAAGTGCTGCTGCCTAAGTGATGTTGATTCAGTAGAGGCATTTGTGGGTGCCGCCACATTTGCCATCGTCCATGAATCCTCTGGTTGTCTCTACTTAAAGACGAAAATTTGTATGTTATAATTTGTCGCCATCACTGAAAGCATTTTGCATAAAAATAAGCTTGAATTGAATGCTAGCTGGCCTATTGTTTAGCTGACAGATGACATGAAAAAAGTGACTTTTAGAATCAATCATGTAGCCCATAATGAGTCCCTCTTCATTTACCTTCTCTGCTCTCTTGTCTAGCTGCTATTCATACAGTTTTCTAAATCACGTTCTAACTTCGTCTACTTTAGTTTACATGTAAAAGCATTTTGGCTACTTTTTACTCAAGCATAGGTGTGCTAGAGCTCTCTTTGGCTAGTTTTGCTGCAAGCTTAGTAAAAATGGTTTGTGGCATTGAATATTACAAAGCATATCTAAGCCACTTTTTTCGCACTTAGCAGGGACGGCCCAGTGAGGTCTGTAGAGATTGCTCGAAGCGGTTGCAATACTTTGTTGCATACATGTTGGGAGGTATCATGAGAGTTGTGTGTTATTTATTTATTTATTTATTTAGAGTACACCCTGCACCGCTGAAGCATTTTAGCAGGGGAGTGGGCACAGCATAAAGTGACGAGTACATGAACAAAATAACCCCAAAAGGCAGCGGTGAAAAAGGAGCAATGCATCAAGATCAGTACAACAGAAAAAGACAAAAACAAAAAAAAAAACAAAACATGCATGCATGCGCTTTAGGACAAAGCGTACAGTAAATGGCTTAAAAGAACAGTGCGATTACAAATCACTGATTGTACTTAAAAAAACACGTCGGGGAGCACCCACGACGTCAACCGGCAACTTATTCCATTCAGAAATACTACAGGAAAAAAAGGAATACTTGATGTAGTTTGTTTTGCAGGTAATTTCGCGTATTTTGAAACTGTGGTCTCTTCTGTTTGAAACATAATGGGGTGGTTTGAGGTATGTAAGCTAGTCAATGCCTGTTGAGTTACTGTAATTGCATGTAGTAATTTCAGGCGCTGCTTTTGGCGTCTTATGTGTAGCGGTTCTAGTCCGACTTGTTTCTTTATGTCTGTAACGTTTAAGTGTAAACATTGCTACTTTGGAAAAGGCGCCGGTCTGCCATACAATGTCAGCGAAGCTTAAGAGCCCCACTTGGTCTAAATTATCTTGGAGCCCTGCACTACAGTACCCTGAATCCGTTATTGTTATCTCGCTGTGAGAAGCGGCTCTTGCAAGTGATCTGCCTGTTTAGAACCAGTCAACTGGTTAAGGTTATTCACTTAGTTTATTCATTTAACGCGCTCTGTCCTGTTCGTTTCTTCCTCCTCCCTTGTCTTTTTTGCGCGGTATAAAGATGCATTCTACAAATAGTCACAAACTAGCCCGTCTCTCTCTATAATATCTGTTATACATAACTCGTAATCAAATCGGACATTTTTCGTAACTGGAACCTCGATGGGTGGATGCACCAAAAGAGGTGCCTCTCGTAGAAGAGAAGGAGTGTTAGGCACCATAGTGGGCAGTGCACAGTACCCAGAATCTAATGTGGCTTTCGTATCTGTGCAAGAGTCAGCAGGTACTGTACAGTGAATGCACCAGAGGCTCAGGATATGTGTAGCAAGCTATACCTAAAGGAAACTGATGTTCGCTCAGCCAGCTTTGATTTGAATACATTCAGGAGGAAAAATATTCTGGCCGCTTTTTTTATTGAAAGCATTTTTTTCAACATCTGTTGGTGTTTTACCAGTGCCAGGGTTCAGAGCACCTTGTTTAAGGTTTCCTTTCGAATCATTAACATTACAGCCTTGTCATTTTGTATGTGGCATTCAGCTTGAAATAAATTTCAGCAGTCAGCTTTTTATGCTTTGCTGCCAAAATAGGAAGAATTGAAGAGGAATGGTCTTCTAAACAGATGCAGCCAGCCAGTGTTTTACTGTTCTGCACCCTGTGTGCAAAAAAAAGTCTTAATACATAGATTTTGTGATCCTGAAATAAACTCCCATCAATATTTTTTTTAATGTAGCTACATCTTATCTTCGTTTTGTGTCCATCTTCTTGGGCATCTTCTAATCATTTCTCTAATTCCGTAATTTTTTTTCTGCACCAATAGTATTTTCTTATATATTTATTTCTCTAAGTTACCAAATATTAGAATCCCTGAGTAATAATTGGTTTTGGGAAAGAAAATGGCGCAGTATCTGTCTCATATATCGTTGGACACCTGAACCACGCCGTAAGGGAAGGAATAAAGGAGGGAGTGAAAGAAGAAACGAAGAAAGCGGTGCCGTAGTGGAGGGCTGGGGAATAATGTCGACCACCTGGAGATCTTTAATGTGCAATGACATCGCACAGCACACGGGTGCCTCGGCATTTTGCCTCCATAAAAACGCAGCCGCCACGGTCGGGTTCGAGCCCGGGAACTCCGGATCAGTACCCGAGCGCCCTAACCACTGAGCCACCGCGGCGGGTAGAATCTCTGAGCCTGGTAATGAATGAAATTACTCAAGATGCTAGAGTGCTGTGGATTGTCTCAGAAAACTTGACTTTGTGTTAGAAGGACTGTCATGCTCAATATCAGCTGCAACGCCAAAACATGATAGGAATTCAGATTATGATGAAGGCATACCCAGCTGTGGTGTAAATATATACAGTTAGCTAAGAATACAAAATAAAAACACTTAACACAATAATTCACACTTTCATTCACACAGCATGATGACGAACAGGAGCAAGAGGGGAGGCACCTCAAAGCGTTTTTCGGCGTCTTCCTTATTCTCCGTGTTCATCGTGACACCGTGTGCATGAAAGTATGAAATACTAGCTCATCCGGCTACTGATTTCAGGCAAATTAATGCAGTTGAGGTGCTCTATGTAAGTAGCATTCATTTACTATAAAGCATAAGACAGTTGATTTACTGCAGACGCATTGCGAGTCGTGTTGAAAGTGTAGTATATGTTTGCACCACTGAGCTAAATTTAATGGCAGTATTTTCTAGTTTTCTTGCACTGTGATTATTATAGTGTATTTCACAACATTTCGTGATTTTGTTCTGTTGTTCTTCAGGCATTGTGGCTACACAGCTGGAGTCAAGCTGCTGTCAGGGAAATGCAACGTATTCGACTTTGTCAGAAAAGATGACGCTAAGATGCAAGGGGCCTCCATCTTGACTTTACTGCCAATTTCTTCTACCAATGAAGCTAACCCCAGTAGCACATATGGGGGCTGAATTACGGGCCCTTGTGGGCCCGGCACGGCCTGCCCATACGGGCCCGACATGGGATATGTGCGGGATTTGCAACTCGGCTTCGGGGGGGGGGGGGGGGGGGGCACAAGGGCAGCCCAGTGGGCTTACTACATAGCACCACGCAGCTCCGCACTGGATCTCCTTGGGCTACCCCATTCCGGGCCCTTGGGCTAGCCCGTCCTGGGCCGGCATGAGCTAGTCCGTTCTAGTCCCACTTGGGGTACCCTATTCGGGCCCCGCTTCGGCTACCCGTGCAAGGCACACCTATGCTGTCCCACAGGTCGCACCAGAACAGCTCAGTGATCTTCTTAGAGGAAAGTAGGGGGAACTCAACAACAATAGTAACACATATAGAACACATAGCTGAATGTCTGGGCCCACCGACTCAATTGGACTGAAGGTCCACTTTGCCAACCGAAAGAGGCTTTCCTCACATATGTATTTTTTTGTGTCCATGTTACTAATGAAATTACATTCCACATATCTGACAGTGGAATGCAAGTCAGAATGCCTCTTATTTATTTGATTTTTCCGAGACATTCAGAGTCCTTTTTTGGGAATACTTGTTCACGAAGTCCCAATTACTAGGATGAAGGGTCCACTTCTTCATTCGAGCTTTTCGACCACTATCCCTGTCTCTTGCCTCCCGCAAGAACGCAGCCACTATGTTGTTAATACCTTCCGTGGTGGTTGGAAATGTGCGCTGCACGGCAACTGTAAAGGTGCAAAAATAAACACACATCAAATTGAAAATGAGTATGCTGGATAAAGATCACTTTGCACAGTACTCGTCGCAACTTCCAGGAAACGCTTCATAACCGTATGCGATGCTACAATGTGCAATGCTTTAAATATCAGCAATGTTCTTTTGCTAATAATATTCATAACCATAATAAGCATAAATATCTATAATAAGAATAACCGAAAGGTGCACGAGATTTTAAAGCAATATAGACACCTAAATTTATTTTATTGGGTGTTTTCTTCTGTGAAACGTTGCGTTAGATAATAAAATACATGTATTACCGGGTGGTATTTGCCTACAACCGCTAAATAATATGCAATTGAGTATCTTCTCTCACGCGGTTTTGGTTTCATCGACCTAAGGACAGCTGTCAAGTAGATGTATTGGTCATATGATCCAACTAAAAAACTAATACAATGGCCAATATGTAGATTTAATTCACTACGACACTTAATACAGCGTCTTCCAAGACCTGGAATAAAAAAAGTGACCTGTCAGCAATTATATAACCAATTTTTGATGCCTCATGTGACTTAAACACCAACTACACGTCGCAGTCATCTTTCGACTGATGAAACCGAAACAGCGTCAAGAAGAAATTCATTTATAAATTATGTAGTCGTCTTACATGTATAGATTGTCCGGCGCATGGTTTGAAAGAAAAGACGCAAGCCAAAATTTGGTACATATATTCCTTTAAATTTAGATGCCTACTCAGTAATCGATAACGGAAGTGCTGAAAACCACACCAGGTAGATTGAAAGTAGCTTTTTCCTGCAATTGGATGGTATGTTCACAAAATGCCTCTAACCTTCAGAAGATTCACATGTAGTCACCAACAATTATGATCTACAGCCGTTGGTTATTAAATGCTTGTTTTTCTCCCAGCCCCTCCAATGTATACCTGAGGATCACAGGAGTCTTCACTACAGTATTCATAATAAGTTTTGTGGCCTCATCAACTGTCTCATCCCCAATGAGTGTTAGATTTTGGATCTGAAATAGATCATACAGCAGCATACTTGGCAGCAGCGGCAGCGACGCGGCTACATCGGTAACGCGCTTCGCCCTTGTTGCAGATCGAGCTCCCCGTTCTCAAGTGATCCTGCTGCTAGGAACCGGCAACCGCTTCTGCTGTACGCCTTCTTATGCCTACGCCAAAGCTACGCCTTTCCATCATCAAGCTCAACCATCGGACGTTTGGCACGCTTCGGGGACAATCTGCGCAGACGCCGACCGGAAGGCCCTGCAAGATAAACGCAAGCAATCGGACCAGCGGTCACTTGGCAGCAGCGGCAGCGACGCGGCTACATCGGTAACGCGCTTCGCCCTTGTTGCAGATCGAGCTCCCCGTTCTCAAGTGATCCTGCTGCTAGGAACCGGCAACCGCTTCTGCTGTACGCCTTCTTATGCCTACGCCAAAGCTACGCCTTTCCATCATCAAGCTCAATCATCGGACGTTTGGCACGCTTCGGGGACAATCTGCGCAGACGCCGACCGGAAGGCCCTGCAAGATAAACGCAAGCAATCGGACCAGCGGTCACTTGGCAGCAGCGGCAGCGACGCGGCTACATCGGTAACGCGCTTCGCCCTTGTTGCAGGTTAGTGCAGCACTACGTTGAATTGTCATAGTTTTTGTGGTTCATGCCATTGTGTCTGTCGCTGCTGCTGCCACTGCTGCCATTGTATTTTGGTGAAGCGTGCTTTTATGTCGTTTGGTGAAGTGTCCGCCTACGAAAAGAAATGTCTAGTGTGTGTTCGTCCTGCGAGGGAACTATTCATGTCAATGTGCCGAGTGTGACATGCACGGAGTGCCAAAGCGCTTACCATTTCGGTAAATGTGCGGGGGTGACGGAGAAATCTTTTAAAGCAAAAAACAATGCTTCAAAGAAAGCGTGGCGCTGCCTCACATGCCGGGAAAATGGGTCGCACACGAGTAGTAGAGCAGACAGTGAATCAGAACTAGATGTTAAGCTAGCTCTTGCCTCTATACTAGAGAAACTTGAGAGCTTGCCAGAGCTAACAAAAAAGGTGGCAGAAATGGAAGAATCTGTCCAACATATGTCTAAGAAATTTGATGAATTTGAAAGACATGTTTCCCGCCAGGACAATGAGATCAAGGTACTGAAGAAAAGAGTAGCAGAACTAGAAGAAAAAGATGACATGACGCAAGTTGTGCAAACGCAACTTCAACAAGATGTTAATGATCTTGAATACCGAAGCAGGAAACTTAATCTAGAGATACACGGTATTGCTGCTCTGCCCGATGAAAATCTGCTTACTTTGTTAAATGACATCGCCCCGAAGCTTGAAGTACCACCCCTGACGACAGCAGACATTCAAACAATACACAGACTGCCTGCCCGACGGGATAAGACGCAAGGAATACTCGCTCGTTTCACCAGACAGACGACAAGAGATTCGTGGCTGAACGCTAGGAGCAAAGTAAAAGATAATGAACCGAGCATTGTCATTCAGGAAAACCTGACACGGTATCACAGAGACTTGCTTCGAAATGCGAAGCAGAAGGCAAAAGATACAGGTTATCGTTTTGTCTGGTATACGAATGGGAAAATTCTCGTTCGTAAAGATCAAGGAATGACTGCAATACATATCAAAGGAGCAAGCGATCTGGACCAGCTTACGTAGCACTGCGCAAGCTCAGTACCAAAGGAAAATGGAAAAGAAAAATGGCACAGTGCCCGTATCACCTTCCGCATGACTTGAACCACATCGCTTCCTCTTTCTCATCCGCATCCGTTAAAGCTATACATGTTAACGCACGCTCAGTAAAAAATAAAATGGTCTTGCTAGATGAATTTTTTAGCGAATTTCGGTTTATGTTTTCAGTGATAATGCTGAGTGAAACATGGAGCACCAGCGCGCACAATGTTTTCAGAATGACCAATTACAAAACCTACTATCTCAACAGACCCGTTGGGCGTGGCGGGGGAGTGGCTTTACTTCTGAATGAAAATGTAACTGGCGAAATGTTAAACCCATACAGTGTGGTTACGCCGGACTACGAGATAATATCATTATGCGCAAAGAAATGTATTTACTCTGTCTGTTACCGCCCACCCAGTGGAGATTTATCCGTTTTTCTTAAATTCTATGAACACTTTTTGTCTTTTGTAGCTGATGGAGGTTATACGCTTATTGCTGGAGGCGATTTCAACATCGACATGAGCAGTAACAATTTTTCTACGAGAGAATTTAGGACTGTTTTGGCTTCAAATGGTTTCATTAGTGTAATAGAAGTCCCTACCAGAGTTACAACAGGAAGTCTATCCACTTTAGACTTGTTCATTACCAATCTTGCCCATCCAAAAATTGAGACCGGTGCCTTATCATGTTCTATCAGTGACCACCTCCCAGTGTTCTTGTGCATGAATGAGCCAACCCCTACACTGAAAGAGCCAGAAGGTATTAGATACCAGCGTATAACCAGTATTACACTGAAAGCTTTTCGCGATGCTCTTAAACAAGTTGACCTGGCCCACATAGCTCACCTCAATGATGCTAATGAAGTTTATAATAAGTTCCTTGGTATTTTCAAACAACTATACCAATTGTATTTTCCCTCTACAACATATAAAGCCTCACGAAAAACTCGGAAACCATGGATCAACCATGAGTTACGAAAAGAAATAAAAATGAAAAACAAGCTGTATAGAACATTTCTAACCACACGTTCAGTTGAAGATTTGAGGTTATTTAAAGAATTTAGAAATAAATTAACAAAGAAATTGCGATCAGCACGAACAGAATATTACTCTGCATTTCTAGACGTCAAGAAGGGTCGTCATGATGTGGTTTGGACCCGTTTAAACTCATTGCTGCACCGTAACCAGTCACATGGCCAAGTGCGGAATCTTAAGATCGATGATAATGAACTTTCTGGGACAGAGCTGGCAAATGCTTTCAACGACTTTTTCACGAAAAAGAAAACGGATGGGTCTGCACGGAATGCATGCGATTACTTAGACTTTCATAACGATAATACAATATTTCTTGAACCTGTCACGACGGATGAAGTAGCATCGGTCATACTCAGCCTAAAAAATAGCAGCAGTCGAGATATTGACGACATCCAGATAAAGCCCATAAAATATGTAGCCGATATTATAGCTCCAGCTGTGGCACATATTTTTAATGTTTGTTTAGCTACATCAGTATTCCCAGAAAAAATGCAGATTGCTAAAATAACTGTTTTATTTAAAAAAGGAGACCGAAATGACTTGGGTAATTATAGACCCATCTCTGTATTGCCTGTTTTCTCTAAAGCATTGGAGAAAATTCTACACTCTAGACTGAATAAATTTTTAGATAAATACAACTTGCTCACACCATATCAGTTCGGATTCCGGAAAAACAAGTCTACTGAACTAGCACTCTTAGAGCAAAAAGAATATATTCTGACACAGTTTGAACACAAAGAGCTCGTAATAGGAATATTCATAGACTTCTCAAAGGCATTTGACTTGGTTAATCATAAGTTACTTCTAGAGAAGCTATGGCACTACGGAATTCGGGGCCAGGCTGCAGAACTAATAAAATCTTACCTGTCAAAAAGGAAACAAACTGTCAACATAGATAATACATATTCAGAAATAAAAGAAATTTATTCTGGTGTCCCACAGGGAAGCATACTTGGGCCCCTACTTTTCAACATTTACCTTAATGATATTGTGAACATTAACCCAAATGTCAGGTTTATCATATATGCCGATGATACTAGCATTTTTTTCTCCGGAAGCAACATTCATGACCTGATACAAATGTGCAACACAACAATGATCACACTGGAAAGATGGTCACAATCAAACTATATGCGCGTGAATGAAAAAAAGACTAAAGCTGTAATATTTCGACCAAGAAACAAACCGATCACCCCACACGATAGTATTACCTTTAACTCGAGAGAAATAGAAATGGTTGATCACTTCAAATGCCTAGGTGCAGTATTTTCTTCGCACATGTCTTGGGAAGATCACACAAATCATGTTGTCCGGCAGTTAGCCAGGGTAACAGGCACGATTGGCTGCATTAGATACATTCTTCCTAAATCAATTAAACTACTTCTCTATAACACACTGTTCTGTGCCCACATTAACTACTGCCAGCTTGTATGGGGCACTGCAACGTATTCTTCATTACAAAAAATTTATGTTCTGCAAAAAAAAGTTTCTTCGCTACGTCTTTAATGCGGACTATGGAGCACCCAGCAAAGCGTTCTTTCGTGAAACGGGCATAATCAAAATCTTTGATTTATATCAATATCGACTGAGTGTGCGTTTTAAACTTGAAACCAAAAATAACATAAATTATATTCGACGTCTGGCAAATTTGAAAGAAAAAGAAGCGAGTTACCCTTTTAGAGAGCCTGAAACCTGGTTGGTGCCTACACCACGCATAAATACCGGTAAACAGCGCCTGCGATATAGACTTCCTTCTCTTCTAAACACATACAAATCTGCCAATTTCAACTTGTCTACCTGTACTAATCGTGAGCTGCGTTGCTTATACATAGACTGTGTTACAAAATGATTTTTTTTTCCTTTAAACTGCACTAAGAGGTGTTTTTGTTTTGTTTAATTTGTATTGTTTGATTCATTGTGCTTTTGTTGTACTGCTGAAAGATACTTATGCAATGATGTTTGGATGAACATGTAAATTGCCCACATGTACAAACTAGTGGTAGATTTTTTTTTTTTTGGTGTTAATGTGTTTTTCTCTGAATTGTTTTCTTTTGTTTGTTTTGTTATTTTTTCTCGTTGCCTGTCACTGCTGCCCGGTATAATGGGGGCTGCGGCTCAGTCAAGCTGTCTATGACAGCTTTTTCTGCAGCTCCTCTGTCACTTTTTTGAGGCAGAAATAAATTGATTGATTGATAAAAAGCGCACTATGCCATAAAAACCATACAATGAATCTTTATTAAAACTCCCTCTTCGAGGACCCATGTGCAAGTCAACAAAAAATCAGAAGCACGTTGAACAGGAATATACTGCGGACTCAAACATACCTTCGATAAGAGTGGTGTGACTCATTTTAACGATTACAAAATTCTCTGTTGTCTTCTCTACGCCCATCTTTGCATCATCATATAATTTCCTTTTATGCATGACTCAATTGCATATGCTTCCCAAACCATAAGACAAGGGGTAAAAAGTGAAGCCATTGTTTTAAGGCCACCTTGAACCGCGACAAATTTGTAGTCTGGAGATACATGAGTGATGTAAGCACATAACCGTCAACTGCCACTATGAACAGCAAGGCTAATAGTTAAACTTTCCTCTGCCCTCCTTCGGATAGGAACGGCAGTTAGCAGTACGAAGAGTACTTCAGGTCTTCGTCCGGCGACACGTTGCCGGTTGGGGCAGCAATTCCAGCTTCTCAAAGCAAAACTTATTTATTAAAGACGGCACTGACATAAAAAGACAGGTGAGTAAAAGGCAGTTTAAAAAAAAGGCAGTTTAAAAAAAAGGCTGTTAAAAACGGCCGAGCTTGAGACTCGGCGCGCTCGTCCCAAGACGTTGTTTCCCACGGGTTTTAACCCCTTCGATAATTGGGCGGAGCTTGAGTAATCTAGCTCTCGCCCAATTTTAACCAACCGCAGTGCAGTGGCACCGTATGTGCAAGTGGGCGGAGCCCAGGGCTCGCCGGTCCGAGCCGAGTGGACCTCGCTCCTCCTGGAGCGTGCTGGGCGCGTGACTCCGCGTAGGCAGCTCGCTACATGCGCATTCCACCGATTGCCACGCATCGGGACAGAAAGGATTAGTGCCGCCTTTCACCCTAAGCGCGGGCGTCACGCCTCGACGTACATTCCTCGATTCCCCCCCTCCCCGGGCATGGGGCATGATCGCTCCTGGTAACAGGTGGGGGGGGGGGGGGGGGGGGGCATCGGCCTCGTGGGCTTCCACTTAACACCTCCCCACCAAGAATGTTGGGGGGACACTTGCTGTACAAACAACATAGCGAAGCCCACAATAGCACAAAGAATCCGGCCTTCAACAACATACAAAACGCGCGAAAGCACAGGGGACCCGGCCTCCACTGGTCGCTGGACCAACAAAAAAAAATGTTTCTGCGCCCTACTAACAATTGGGAAGAAAAAAAAACATGCTAGGGAAGATTCCTTCAGGCATGCAGACGCAAGCATAGTTTACACATTTCATTTGTAGGATGACAAGCACAAATGAAACCCTCTGCTAAAATCAGAAAAAGTATACATGCAACAACACTGGAACTAAATATCGATTGGAGAAAACATACAACTCCAGTTCTCATGAAGTGGCATATACGCCGCAACGGAAAGCAGTTCACACAGAACATAATTAGCACACTGGCATGAAACTGTCCGATCACTTTCAAAGTCACTCGTCACGTTCCCCCACTCTCACTCACTGCCCCATCGTGTGCTCGAGCCACAAGGAATATTTACGCCTATCGCAACCTGGCAGTGGCAAAGTGGGTTAAGGCTATGGCCATTATGCATTTGTCCCTATCCCCCAGGATCGAACATGTCTGTTCGCACGAAAGTGTACATTGCGCGCTTCAGGAAGCACCATTCTCGCATTCGTCCTGCTCTGGGGTTGTCTCTCTCATCTTCCTCGAAGGAGAGGCCGACCGTCTGCGCATATGGGGCACAAGCCTCCGCGAAAGGCTTTAATTGCTCGGGTCTAGAGAACCTCTTAGAACGTGGCATGGGCAACTCAATGAATTCTTCATCAGAGACCTCCATGTTCTCGATCTGCCTGTCGCCCAGACCCGCAAGGAGATCGCAGCATGGGTCGCGCTTCGCCTCTATCAGCGGTAGCGTAACTTCACTTCTTCCAGGGCATGAGGTGAATCCCCCATCGTCACTGCTTTGATTCCCCTCATCTAGAGCCAAGCTTATTGCGGCGTTGAACGAATCTGAGTTCTCCGGCTCAGAACAGCCTAGCCTACCCAGCTGTGCGGGCTTCTCCGACGCCGTTGTAAATGCTGCGCATGCCGTTTGAACGCGAACGCACATGCCGCTTTCGCAGCTCTCTGCCTGGCATGCTGGTGCTTCAGCTGGCAACAAAAGGTCACACGGTGCAACCGGGCCGTCCAAGCAGTTCATGCCGTTGCGCTCATCAGTGCCATTAACACCGCCAACAACCTGCTCGGCTGCCTCGCCAGAGTTGACCTGCACAGTTGTGTCATGCGTCGAATTTTTGCCGGCCACGTCTGTGGAGCTCACTTCCACCTCGGGAATAAACGGCTGCTTTTCTGTGTCGACAATTGAGGTTGACTGCACAACGTGCGGCTCCTCGACGCTGCTGATCGCTGCACTATCTGCAGGAACCCGGGATTTTTCTCGACTGCTCACAGTAAGCATCGATTGAATGCCGCTGCCGCTATCTTCGCTAATCGCCGCATCGATCAGCGTTTGATCAGCGTCGTTCACGATGATAGGGCATGGCTGTGTCTGTGCCGTCTTCGGCAGTACACGTGCCGCTCTCTGAGAGCGTTTCTGTTGCTTAATTCTCATCCTCTCCTGCCGTAGCTTCTCTTCGGCTACCGCCAACTGGCGCTTGAGGTCTCGAATAATGGCGTCGCCTCTCTACTTTTCTATGGCCCGCTCGGCTTCTGACATTTCTGCGCGCTCAGAGCCATACTCATACTCATCATACCCATAGCCACAGCCACTTCGCCAACTAAATGTAGCCATTGTGCCTTGCGTAATTCTAACCTTACGGCTCAAGCACTCCCGAGGCAAGTGAGAATGGGGAAACTCACTCCATTGTCGGGCTGTCGGTCATGGCACTTGCTTCGTGGCAGCAGCAGGTCCCGTCCTGAGGCGCAGAAGTGCGGCCGGAACCGAGAGCTCGCAGCAGGTTCACCACGTCCTCCCGGCCGATGAAGCCGCCAGCCACAGGTGCCGCTTACGTCGCAGCGCTTCGCTCCGTAGGTCCGCTTCTCTCGCTGTCAGCGCTGACGTGGAGCCTTGACTCCGAGGCCTCGCACCAGGGTATCGCCTCACTTGGACCTTGGTCCCCGGGGCTTCTCACCAAGATGTTGCGCCGTCAATCTTCTGGAAGGTACTGCTTCCAACCGCTCTGCAGGAAGCCGCTCAGACGATCCTGGTCACGGCACCAGTTAAACTTTCCACTGCCCTCCTTCGGATGGGGACGGCTTTTAGCAGTACGAAGAGTACTTCAGGTCTTCGTCCGGCGACACGTTGCCGGTTGGGGCAGCAGTTCCAACTTCTCAAAGCAAAACTTATTTATTAAAGACGGCACTGACAAAAAAAGGCAGGTGAGTAAAAGGCAGTTTAAAAAAAAGGCAGTTTAAAAAAAAGGCTGTTAAAAACGGCCGAGCTTGAGACTCGGCGCGCTCGTCCCAAGACGTTGTTTCCCACGGGTTTTAACCCCTTCGATAATTGGGCGGAGCTTGAGTAATCTAGCTCTCGGCCAATTTTAACCAACCGCAGTGCAGTGGCACCGTATGTGCAAGTGGGCGGAGCCCAGGGCTCGCCGGTCACAGCCGAGTGGACCTCGCTCCTCCTGGAACGTGCTGGGCGCGTGACTCCGCGTAGGCAGCTCGCTACATGCGCATTCCACCGATTGCCACGCATCGGGACAGAAAGGATTAGTGCCGCCTTTCACCCTAAGCGCGGGCGTCACGCCTCGACGTACATTCCTCGATTCCCCCCCTCCCCGGGCATGGGGCATGATCGCTCCTGGTAACAGGTGGGGGGGGGGGGGGGGCATCGGCCCCGTGGGCTTCCACTTAACACTAATGCTTATAGTATTTTCTTGTAGTAGGCTAGATATTAGCTACATCAAATCTTCATTCAACTACACTTGTACAAAATGAAACTTTCAGGTCTACAAATGTAAACGCAACACGAGGCAATTTCGAAGTCCCAAATTCATCTGAAATGTAGACGGATGAAATTAAACTACACCTGAAGCAAGCACTGTGCATCAAAGTTATATTAAAAGGAATAAATGCGTTGCCAGTAGTTCATACGTACAGTTGAGATAAATGCAATATACCCAGTCGAAAAAAAACACCAGCCCGTTTCTGGTGTTTGCACCAAACTGGCTAATTCGGCCATGGGTTCTGGTGTGACCGTGTCTGCTGTTCCGACTAGACCGGGATTTCAGACACGGTTCCTGACGTGGCCTAGTGTGGTGTGTTTTAGTGTGTTATGGTCTGTTCTGGGCTGTGACCCGGTTGTCTGATACCGACTCTGGTGTGCTTTAGTTTGGTGTTTCCTGGTGTTGTCGGTGCACCATTCGATTTGGTGTGGTTGGTGTATCGTAGAATGTCTTGATAGAGATGTGAGTTTGTACATACTATTGTGAGCAAAATTAAGATTCTTGCGAACGCACGCCAAATGGCGTAAAACGGCGAGCACTGCTGATGTCGAGACATATGCACTAACATCCACCAATATCGCTGCCCCTGTCTTGATGGAACGAACATTTCATCTAGTGGCACCTGGACACTTCGAGTGTGGCACACACCCGCAGTGTCATAATTGCTCGCACGATTGTACACTGGAGCATGCACATAACCACATCAATACTGTTCTTGCCGAAGATGAGCAAACACGTATCGTAAAGAAAGAAAAAATTCTCGCATTTGCTCAAAAGCATCCTTAGCTTTATTGGTAGACATAATTGGCAGTATAGCCAAGATAGAGGCGCCTAGCATCGTAGCGTGCATCTTTTCTGACAAAGTCAATTATGTTGCATTTCCCTGATAGCAGCTTGATTCCAGCTCGGTAGCCAAAATGCCTGTAGAACAACCGAACAAAACCTCGAATTTGTGTGAAATACACAATTGTAATCACAGTGCAAAGACAACTAGCTAATACTGCCGTTAAATTTAGCTCACTGGTGCAAACATATACTACACATTCAATACGACTTGCAATGTCGCTGCGGTAAAGCAACTGTCTTCTGCTCTATAGTAATCCAATGTTACTCAGATAAAGCACCCCACTTGCATTAATTTGCTTGTAATCAGTTGCTGGATGAGCGAGTATTCCATACTTTCACGATGAACACGGATACGGGGGAAGACGCTGATAAACGCTTTGAGATGCCTCCCTCTTGCCTCTGTTCGTCATCATGCTATGTGAATGAAAGTGTAAATTATTGTGTTCAGTGTTTTTCTTTTGAGTTCATAGCTAAATGTATATATTTACACCGCAGCTCGGTACGCCGATATCATATTATGAATTGCTATCATATTTTCGCGTTCAAGCTGATATTGAGCATGACAGCCCTTCTAACACAAATTAAAGCTTTCTGAGGCAATCAACAGCACTCTAGCATCTCGGGTAATTTCAGTCATTACCAGGCTCAGAGATTATAATAATTGGTAACCTAGAGGAATAAATTGATATGGAAATTTTTCTGCTGCAGAAAACAAAAAGTGAAGAGGAATTAAGGAATTGGAGGAATGATTAGGTGCCATAAAGATGGGCACGAGAAGGAGATGAGATGCAGTTCCATTAAAAATGTTTGACGCAAGTATATTTCAGGGTGACAAAATCCATGTATTGGAACTTTTTATGCACACAGGGTGCCGAACAGTAATGCACTGGCTGGCTGCATCTATTTAGAAGACAATTCGTCTTCATTTCTTCCTCTTTTGGCAGCAAAGCATAAAAAGCCGACTGCTGAAATTTACTTTCAGCTGAAGCCACATACATAACAACAAAGATGGAATGTTAATGATTCGAAAGGAAACCTTAAACAAGATGATATGAACCCTGGCACTGGTAAAACCCCAACAGATATGGAAAAAAGCTGCCAGATTATTTTACCTGCTGAATGTAGTGAAACCAAAGCTTCCTGAGCGCTCATCAGTTTTGTTTAGGTATAGCTTGCTATACACATCCTGAGCCTCTGGAGCAGTTCACTGCACCGTACCTGCTGACACTTACACTTATACAAAGCCCAAAGTAGATTCTGCGTACTGTGCATTGCCCACTAAGGTGCCTAGCACACTCTGCGTTCCAGTGAGGTACACTTCTTTTGGTGCATCCAAGCGTTAGGGTTCCAGTTACAAAAAAATGTCCGAATTGAATTACGGGTTAAGTGAATAAGCTTAACCAGTTGTCTGGTTCTAAGCAGGCAGATCACTTGCAAGTGGCGCTTCTTACATCAAGGGAGATAACAATAACGGCTTCAGGACACTGTAGTGCAGGGCTCCAAATTAATTTAGACCAAGTGAGGTTCTTTAGGCTTCGTTGACATTGTATGGCAGACTGGCGTCTTTTCGTAAGCAGCAATGTTTACTGCCACACATATACATAACACGCAAGTCCCATGATACCTGCCAACATGTATAAACAAATTATTTCAACCACTTCGAGCCATCTCTGCAAGCCCCACAGGGCCGTCCCTGCTAAGTGTGAAAAAAAGTGACCAAGATATGCTTTGTCATATTCAATGCCACAAACTATTTTTACAAATCATGCAGCAAAACTAGCAAAAGATAACTCAAGCACACCTAGGCTTGAGTAAAAAGTAGCCAAAATGCTTTTACATGTAAACTAAAGTAGACGAAGTTAGAACATGATTTAGAAAACTGTATGCATAGCAGCTAGACAAGAGAGCAGAGGAGGTAAATGAAGAGGGACTCATTATGGGCTACATGATGGACTCTAACAGTCACTTCCATCATGACATCTGTGAGCTAAATAGGCCAGCTAGCATTGAATTCAAGCTTACTTTCATGCAAAATGCTTTCAACGATGGCTACCAGTTATAACATACAAATTTTCGTCGTTATGTAGAGACAACCAAAGGATTCATGGATGACGGCAAATGTGGCGGCACACACAAATGCTAAACTGAATCAGCATCAGTACCTAAAATCCAAGCTTCAGGGTAAATGACCGCTATGTAGCGTCAGTCTTCTGTTTCCACGGCATGAGAATTATTCACTAAAAGTTGTTAATTATGAGTAATTTCACTGATCATGAACTGCCGCACTGCACATAGAGCCTAGGCCTTTAAGTTGCTTTTATCCTCCCACGAGCTAACTGCACCCATCAATTAACGTCCTGTAAATAATCTTTCACATGAAGGCAATACCTGCAATTTTCTTGTCACTTCTTAAATGTTTGCCATTATCCTTTGTTTGGCGCTTTCATATTTTAAACCACTAACATACCTGAGTTGTAATTCTCACATACACTGATGTAGTGAGCGTATGCCTCTGAGATCAATCCAGTTAAAGCTAGCAATTACCTCTCAGTGCACCAATTTTTCACTTCAATGAATTATGAAACATCACTCCAGCGCACAAAAACACACGAACTAAGAGAATAGACACCACGGCCACCGGACATATTTTTTGAGCGCTGGAATGATCTCTCATAATTCCGCCCAGGAACAACTATGCCAACGATCTAGGCTTAGCCTTGTGAGGAACCTTTTCCTCAGCTTCTGCTGTCACCTCCGGAGCACTTGCCACTGGAACTGCATTGTACAACTGCTTCTGTTGACCAGATGGTATTTGCAGTCCTCTTGTGAAATACTACATCCTTGGGGATTCCCTTCATGGTGTCATACATTGGCTTCTCTACCTTGAATTCAGATACACCTACCGGAAAAAGAACACGCGTATAAAAATTATTTGCCATATTCGCAGCCAGGAATATAATATTAATTGTATTTGTACACTTCACAGCGACAGTATGCTTTAACGCCTGTTCTCGACCATATTCTCGACCATATTCGCAGCCAGGAAAATGATATTAATTGTATCTGTGCACTGCACAACACACATACGTGAAACACGATGTAGGTTTATTGCGGGCAGGCACCAGCCGTAATTTCCCATGTCGAACCCGCAAGTGCCCACCTACTTTTGCAACTGGTGAGGGATGCTTTTGAGCAAATGTGAGCATTTTTTCTTTCTTTACGATACTCGCATGCTCTTTATCTTCGGCAAGAACAGAAATGATGTGGTTATGTGCATGCTTCGGTGTACAATCATGTGAAAAATTGAGACACTGCGAGTGTGTGCAACACTATGCCTAACTGTGTGCAGGCGCCACCTGATGAAATGCTCGTCCCATCAAGACCGGCGCAGCGAGATTGGTGGATGTTAGTGCACCTGTCTTGGCATGAGGAGTGCTTGCCGTTTTACACCATTTGGCGTGCGTTCGCATGGATCTCTCAATTTTGCTCACGATAGTATGTGCGAACTCACAGCATCCCTATCAAAACATTGTACGGTACACCAGCCACACCAAATCGAATGGTACACCGATCACACTAGGAAACACTAAACCAAAGTACACCAGAGCCGGCATAAGACAACCGGGTCACAGCACAGAACACCAGACCAGAACACACTAAAGCGCACCACACTACGCCACATCAGGACCCGTGTCTAAAATCCCGGTCTGGTCGGAACACCAGACAGGGTCACGCCAGAAAACTCTACACCGGGCCATAGCAGAACCAGTGTCCGAAAAGCCTGTTTCGTGTAAACACCAGAAAAGTTCTTGTGTTTTTTCGAATAAGTGTATTGCATTTCTGTCAATTGTGTCTATGAACTACTGGCAACGTATTGATTCCTTTTAATATAAGTTTAATGCGTAGTGTTTTGTTCAGGTGTAGTTAAATTTGAGCCCTCTACATATTGTGAGTCCACTTCAGATTAGGTTGGGACTTTGAAATTGCCTCGTGTTGCGTTTGGATTTGTAGACCTGAAAGTTTCATTTTCTTCGAGTGTAGTTGAATGAGGATTTGCTGTAGATAATATCTAGCCTACTACTAGAAATTAGCACAAGCATTAGCCTTGCTGTGCATAGTATCAGCTGATGGTAATGGCCTTAATTCACTCATGTAGCACCAGACTACAATTGTTTTTGGTTCAAGGTGTCCTTGAAATAATGGCTTCACTTTTTCCCCCTTATCTAATTTGTTTGGGAAGCATATGCCATTGAGTTATGCATAAAAGGATGTTAATAAGATGATGCAAAGATGGGCGTATAGAAGACCACAGAGAATTCTGCTATTGTTAGGCTGAGTCACACCACTATCATCATAGGTCTATTTGAGTTCACTGTATGATTATGATCTACATACTTCTGATTTTTTGTTGACTTGAACATGGTTCCTCGAAGAGGGAGTTTTATTAAAGATTTATTGTATGGTTTTCATGGCATAGTGCGATTTGTATAATCTATTTCAGATCAATAATCTAGAAGTCGTTTGGTGTGAGAGAGCTGATTAGGCTACAAAACTTATTATGAAGACTGTAGTGACGACTCCTGTGACCCTGAGGTACACATTGGAGGGGCGGAGCGAAAAACAAGTATTTAAGAACCTACGGCTGTACAGCGCAATTGTTTGTCATTACGTGTGAACCTTCTGAAGATTACAGACATTTTATGAAGAGACCATCTAATTGCGGGAAAAACCTACTTTAAATCCACCTGGTGTGGTTTTCAGCACTTCCGTTATCAATTACTGAGTAAGCATTCAAGTTAAAAGATTTATAGGTACCAAAATCTTGCTTGTGTGTTTTCTTCTTTCTTTCAAACCAAGCGGTAGACATTCTATACATGTACGCCCATTAAATAAGTTATAATTGAAATTCTTCCTGACGCTGTTTCTGTTTCATCATTCGAACGATGAATGCGACGTGTACTTGGTGTCTAAGTCACTTGAGGCATAAAAAATTCCTGATATAATTGTTGACATGTCATTTTTGTCATTCCAGGTCTTGGAACAGGCTGGAGTAGATGTAGTAGTTAAGTAAAACTATCTATCTACGTCATTATTACGGTTTTTCTAGTTGGATCAAGTGACCAATACATCTACCTACCGACAGTCGTCGTTTGGTCAATGAAACCAAAACAGCATGAGAGAAGAAAGCTACAAATTATTTAGCGCTTTTAGGCAAATACCACCCGGTAATCCATGTATTTTATTATCAAACGCATCATTTGACAGAACAAAACCCGCAATAAAATCAATTTAGATGTCTATAGTCATTTATTTGCTCATACACCTTTAGGTTATTCTTATTATTTATATTTATGCTTAATATGGTTATGGATGGTAATAGCAAAAGAAATTTGCTGATATATAAAGCATTGCACATTGTAGCATCGCCCACGGTTATGAAGCATTTGATGGAAAATGTGGCTAATACTGTGCAAAGTGATTTTTATCCAGCATATTAATTATCAATTTGATATATGTGTTTATTTTTGCACCTTTACAGTTGCTGTGCAGCGCAGATTTCTAACAGCCTCCATGGAAGGTAATAACAACAGAGTGGTTGCGTTCCTGCGGTGGGCAAGATACAGGGATGGCGGTCGAAAAGTTCGAATGAAGGAGGTGGACCCTACACTCTCGTAATTGTGGCTTCGTGAACAAGAATGCCCAAAAAAGGACTCCGGATATTATGGAAAAAGGAATAAATAAATAAGAAGCATTCTTACATGCATTGTAATGTCAGATATGTGGAATGTAATTTCTGTAGTAACATGTTCACCAAAAATATTGATGTGAAGAAAGCCTCTTTGGCTTGGCAACGTAGGCCTTAAGTCCAATTGGGACGGTGGGCCAAGACATACAGCTATGCGTTCTATATGGGTCACAATTGCTGAGTTTCCACAAGTGTCCCCTAAGAAGCCCACTGGGCTGTTCTGGTAGACCCTGTGGGGACAGCATAGGTGGACCATGAACGGGTAGCCGAAGCGGGGCCGAATAGGGTAGCCAAAGTGGAACCAGAACGGGGTAGCCAAGGAGGGCCATCACGGGATAGTCCAAGAGGGCCCGGAATGGGCTAGCCCCAGCGGGTCCGGAACGGGCAAGCCCCAGGGAATCCAGCGCGGAGCGTCGTGCTGCTATGTAGTAAGCCCAGTGGGCTGCCCTTGTGGTCCCCGCCGATGCCGTGTTGTAAATCCTGCACATATCCCTCGTCGGGCCCCTATGGGCAGACCGTGCCGGGCCCACAAGGGCTCGCAATTCAGAGCCCCATTTGTGCTGCTGAGGTGGTGTTCTCATAAGATGCTGAATCATACATACAAAATTAGGACTTCCACAATAATTATTTGCAACAGTACTGGAAAAACCTGCTATCCCTCCCCAGTGTCATTACCACGAACGTGTTGTTGGCGTATAATTTTTGTTCGCTTTATTAGGAATTGGTTTCTGTGTCTTACGGGCCTGACGACGCAGCACGCTTTAAATAAAGCTGTGGGTGTAGCCCCATAACCCAGAAATTTTCCTTGTATAAACAAAAAAGGCCAAATTTCTTTGACGAAGGAAGTCCAAGAACCGCACTGCGCAAATAAGAACTTCTGTGCGAAAATCCCCTATAAATCTGCCACTGTGATAAGCACCGGGGAAACGGAACTGATTATGATATATAGCTGAGCACCTTCGTTTTACTGTAAACTCCGGTTTCAACCGATTTTTGCAAATCTATAATATTCTCTAAAAAATTGGCTCAACGAGATGTCTACCCGAAATTACGCGTTTAATATGTCGTCAGAGCGCAAACATCATAGCACATCACACTAGTGGAAGTCTCACAATCTGATGTCTTTTAAAGCTGGTTGTTCATAGCGCTGACACTGCTCGCTACTGGTCTCATATTGAAGCCGGCATTGAACAGAAGTTTTCTCGATACTCGGAAGCTGAGCCTTCAAATTCATAGAGTGCTCGAGCCAAGCCAAGTGAGGACCTCTCTTCGAGGCGAGTGTATTATGCAGTGAATTTCAGTTAATTTTATGTTGTGACACTGTACAATTGATACTAACAGCAAACGTCACTCGCCGAAATTGGCATTACATTAGTTTATGAGGTAGGGGAACGAGGGCAAGCACTGACCCCACATCTGAGCCATGGTAGTAAAATAAGATAGCTACAACCTAATTATGCAGGGTGAAGATAGTCCTCGAAGATGGCAATCCAACCAATGGCGTTCACCTCTTTTGATGGCGTCGCGTCCGTGTACCATGTTGCGCTTGATATCGTGCACATGCTATTGCAGGGGCAAGGCTGCTGACTGCGACATCATGAGAACATTGACGCGATTGGTAAAGTGGCTTCCCAAGTAGCACATCGTTTAGGGCCCATCTGGGCCCCATGTGGGCAACGTGGGCTTGGGAAACCCGTTTTTAACCCAGCTTGGACCCTTCTGGGCATCATGTGGGCAAAGACAATTTGGGCTGGCCCATGACAAGCCAATTAGGGCCCCATATTGGTAATATTAGTGCAATGTGAGCCCATGCTGTCAAGTTCAGCCCGTGAATGTCTTTTATCGGCAACATTAGGGCAAACTTGAAAACGAGCTGGGTTCAGTTCAGGAAAATTAGGGGAAAGCCCAACTTGGGTAGCCCGCCTATCACCCCATCTGGTCCAACATGGGCTCTAAAGGGGCTAAACTTGTTTTCATCCCCCAAAGCCCGAATGGGGCCTTAATGGGCTGTGATCGGGCTGATTTGATGCAGAACTGGGCTATACACAGAAACATGACGGGCAGCCCTAATTTGGGCAACCCATCTTGTGCCCAGCTTGGACCCTTGTGGGCATCTTGTGGGCAAATACAATTTGGGCTGGCCCATGGCAAGCCAATTAGAGCCCCATATTGGTAAATATGGGGCAATGTGAGCCCATGCTACCAAGTTCAGCCCGCATATGTCCCTTGCCAGCAACAATTCAAACTTGAAAACGAGTTGGGCTTAGTGCAGGAAAACTAGGGACAAGCCCAACTTGGGCAGCCCGCCTATCATCCCATAGCGCTGGTCTACACCAAGTTAGCCCACGTATATACCTACCAAAGCGCCTTGTACATGTATTACATGGACACATGCACCGGTTTGCTTCTCCAGAACCCACGTGCGACCCGCAAGTGTATTAAGTGATCCATACAAGTTGGACCTGCCCGCGTTCTTTCTGCAGCCAGCCCAGCTACTTTACCCACACCCTATGCGGGTATTACAGGGCTCCAGCCCAGCTTGTACAGCCCGTGCAGAGCCCATGTGGCATCCTCTAGATCGTAGGCCGCCCAAGTTTAGCTTGCCTACGATCTTTCAGCATGTTAGATTGACTGAAACACCAATTTTGTAGCAAGACCCTCGCTCAATCGCCAACGTACAAATTTTGTTAACTATGCACTGCTTTGTATAGGGCCACTAATTCATTTTGCATGATATTTGCAGAATCCCGGCAGTTTGCAAGGTCATACACTAACTCTCTGCAAAGATGGTAGATAACGGTCATATCTTCGTCAAAAGTTGACACGATAAGCCATTAAGTCAATGCACAGAGTAATAATTCAGAAATCTGTTGCATGATCTCAATTGAGCTGTGATTTTTTAGTCTCTTGTATTGTCAACAAGAGTGTACTCCACTACTCAAAATTTTAATGAGCAATCAGAGCTGACAAAATCTGTGAGTTAAATATGCCGCAATGATAGCCCAACAACTGAACGAACAGAAATGGATAGGATGCCACTTGGGGTGGCGCAAATGATTACTGCTACATTCACTACAGCATGTGTAATCTATAAGAGTGCAGTGAGGGGCTGGTTGGTATGACATTATGGAAACAATGAATAAATGCGCAAAAAGGACGGGACAAGAGAGAAGAATCACAGTGCAATGAAGGGAAGAGTTATTTGCAAATGTAATGTAAGGGAAACCAATATCCCTGTCACTAAGATCCAGTTAAATGTATATTGTGAGCATAACAGTAAGAGTGCTGCTAAGGCGCTTGGTGGGGCTATTTGTGCCTATCATGTGTTCGAAGGTGGCAGGGGCATAGCATGAGGCGAAAGGTATAACCTTAAATTCATACAGCTAAGAAGGCACAATAATTGCGGTCTTCTCACGGTCTTGTTCATCCATGGCAATTTGCCTACAGCCAGAGCACAGGCCAGTGGAGGAGAAAAATTTGGCACCTTAGAGACAATCAAGGGTGTCATTGATTCGTGGCAATGACTAGACATATTTTTTGGTTAATGTTATTGAGGTGTCGGTAATCCCAGCAGAACTGCCAAGAGCCATATATTTAGACGATGATTGGTTAGTCCCAAGGGCTGCGGGAGCTCAGTAATGTTCTTGGCAAGCATTTTTACTACGTCGTTTCAGGTAACCTGGCGCTTTGGGTGGAACATAGTGTAGGAGTGCCAGCAGTCAGGAGGGGCACCACCAGTTCCTATGTGATGTGTAACTGCTTGACCGAAGGCAGCTTTATGCAATAAAAATGTCCAAAAAAACGAGAGAAGTGTGAAAAGCTGGAGAGGTTAGGCAGGTGAGGGGTCAGTGGCTTACATGGTAGTGAACACGTCTGTTGAGAAAGGGAAATGCTGGCGGGTGGCCTCGGGGCTGCGAACTAGGGCAGCATCTAATGCAGCGATTTGGCAACAAGAAAGGCGAGAAAGCATGGTCACACAGATTCCTGATGGAAGCACTAAAAGGCAGAAGCTGAAATTCAGAACTGGTAGGAACAGTGTGTTGGCCTTGACAGCAGCAAACGTAATCAGCAGCGCAACGCTGCAGATGAGCAGTATATCGAGAATAGGTGTAACCATATACTCACCATCAGGTACCGGACGCAATGGGCACAGGGCAACAAAGGATGCAGTTTGAGATGGCAGGAAAACATTTTTTTTTCAGAGAATAATAGAGGTGGGAAACCCACAAGGCAGTTATCAAAGAATGAGACCTCAAGATGGTCTCCTCCTATAAGCAGCCAATGGGGAGTGAATGTTCCGACAGGAAATTTAAACCGAGAATCAGATCGTGGGCGCACTTGTGTCCAACGGCCAAACAAGCTGAGGTGCCGTGGCCAGCAGTAGCAACACGAGCGCTGCATTGGCCGTCAGCAATAAGAATGCCAGTATCCACAACGCACAGACAAGGTGTCGCAGAAATAAGGACATACAAAAACCCATGCGATGGCAAGGGTGAAAGTTGGAGCTCATCACGGACTCATGCATGCCAGTGTCGATGAAAGCATATATGCAGCGTCACCTCTGGCGGCTGCATCAGCTAGTTTTCCAGATCGGAGTGAGATTAGGCGACTGTGAGGATTGAGAGCAACAGCCTAGAAGCGACAACAAGAGTAAAAATTGGCGACGAGCATGTCTCTGAGGTCTGTGGTGGAGCTTGTGATCAGAAGCGGCAGGAAAAGTCTGGGCGGGAGCCAGAGGTGAAGGCACTTTGGAGAGGTGAAAAGCATGGAGAACGCATAGTGGAGTTGCCGTGGGGATGCGACTAGGGGCTGCAGCAGTGCCGAGCAATCTAGCTTATGCGAGAGTAGTGACAGCGGTTTGGTCGGTTGTCTGCGGGATTTCGGAGAAACAGTGGGGTAAATACTGGTGGTTGGAACCTCAGTGCCAGCTGGGCTACCAAGAGCACACACACTGCCGGATTGAGGTTCCAGTTGGCAACGTATTGCTACACGAATGCCTGGATGAGCAACACGATAGGCAGAGGCATACGACTGGGATAGGCACAAAGGCCTCTAATTCAAGTCACACGATCCTTGTGACTGCGTCTGCGAGGGCAGGCGCTGAGAGTGGACGTGGTGGTAGCTGCTGGTTCAAAGAGGAAGATGTTGCTGCTGTGTTAGGAAGCCGAGAAAACAGCTGCGAAACACAGCAGCTTTCAATTTGCTCGAAGAGATGACACTTCTTGATGGTGTCGATGATAGTGCAGCCCATGCAGACAAGCAAATGAAAAGCATCATCCACAATGCCCTTGCAGCCCACGTTGTCTGATTCAGTCAAAGCAACGTCCACTTTGTCGCGAAGTTCCAGGACATCCAGAATATAAGTTCCAGGACATCCAGAATATAATATATAATATAAGACGGTATCGGCGCAAGTCGGCCCGTGACGCGAAGTTGTACGCAGTTGCGAAACCGCTCACCGATAAAGTGAGTGGTTCATATACCTCAGCTTCTTTCTTCACTAAGACAGATAGCTTGTCTTGCCATAGTAACACGGGCCAATGTAGTATAAAAAGCTTGAGAATAGTTAACATTAACGCACGCAGCGTTGCAAACAAGAAAGACTCGCTTGAACTTAAACTGCTGGAGTTCGACCCACACATATCAGTCCTGACGGAAACTTGGTTACATGACGACTTAGCAGATGACCTGGTATTTCCTCCTCATTATAAAGTCGTTCGCAAGGACAGGACCTCAAGGGGTGGCGGCGTAGCCATTCTCTTAAAAGACTCTGTAGAATGCGACCTTGTATATGATGTTCCAGACCTTGAATGCCTTTGCATAAAAATTTCTTGCTGGGGTCATTCTTTCATCCTGTATGCTTGCTACAGGCCACCAGATGCCACACCCGACTATCTTATTAAGCTACAACATCACCTGTCTCATTTCCAAAAAAAGCAAATACTGTTAATAGGTGACTTCAATTTGCCAGATGTGTGCTGGGACCGCTTACAAGGCGGTGCTAAATCTGGGAGCAGTGCAGACGTTCTGTTTGATGTCATGCTTACTCATGATTTAGCTCAAATTGTAAATCAACCTACTCGTGTACAAGGTACATCTTCCTCTATACTAGACCTAGTTTTTGCTAACCGTCAATATTCTATGCATACTGTATCGGTCGAGACAGGCATTTCAGACCATTACCTCGTAAGCGTATCGATAGATTTAGTCAAGTCCCCATACCACAACAAAAAAGCCAGTCACGTACGATGTTTCAAGGATTATTCTAGGGCTGATGATGCCGCAGTGATTGAACATATGGAAACTTGTTTATCGAGCTTCGATGATAATGATGATGTCTGCAAGCTGTGGGAGCGATTCGTCGAAATGTGTCAATATTGTCTAAATGCCTTCGTTCCAAATAAACGCAAAAAAGTTCACAAACGCACACCTTGGATGACGCGGAAGATTATTCAACTGAAGCGAAAACTAAAAAGATCTAAGAAAAAAAACACCAGTTAAGTCAGATTGAAACGCTTAAAAATAATCTTGAACGTGCGGTTCGTGAGTCAAAAGACTTGTACTTTAACACAACGTTACCCAGTTTTGTTAAAAATGACCCAAGTAAATATTGGAACTTCCTGAGTGACAGCAAGAAACATATCTCAAAAATAACAGCGGAGGGAGAGACATTGACTGATCCGATTGACATTACACGCCATTTTAATTCTTTTTTTCACAGCGTATTCTCTGAAGCAGGTGTTCAAACTGTACAAAGCGCGTCATATTTTCGTGTATCGGAGGATGACTTTGTTAGCCTCCCTGGTGTATTTGCTTTACTTTTAGAACTGAAACCTAAAATTTCTTCTGGTCCCGATAATTTACCAAATGTATTTTTGCGACGCTATGCCGAAATAATTGCGAAGTTTCTTTTTGTGTTGTTTAAAAAATCTCTGCTGTCATCAAAACTTCCGGTTGAATGGAAGACTGCTCGAGTTATTCCCATCTTTAAAAAAGGATACTGCACATTACTACAAAATTACCGTCCTATTTCTTTAACTACCGCATGCTGTTAAATGCTCGAACATCTTATTGCTAAACATATTAACAAATTTCTTGAAGAACACTCCATATTAAGCGACTTTCAGCACGGGTTTAGAAAGGGCTATTCTACAATAACACAATTAGTTACAATAGTACACACTTTTGCTAACACACTGGATATGAATGGTCAAATAGACACCATATTTATGGATTTTAGCAAAGCATTTGATAAAGTTCACCACGAAAAACTCATTCAAAAACTAAAAAACATTAATCTTCTAGACATTTTAATATCCTGGATTCAAGATTACCTCACGAATAGAGTGCAATTTGTTTCAGTCGATGGGTGCAGCTCCAGTTGTCTTCCAGTCACCTCTGGGGTGCTCCAAGGAAGCGTCTTGGGGCCTTTGCTTTTTCAGATTTACATCAATGATATTGTTAATGTGGTTACTCCAGGAACTCATATTCGCTTGTTTGCTGATGATTGTGTCGTTTTCCGTCAAATTACGTGTACTAACGATCAAAACGAACTTGACCAGTGTCTTCGAAATGTTCTTGATTGGTGCAGTGAGTGTTCCATGGTTCTTAACACTGAAAAAACAGTTTCGATGCAAATAACACATAAAAAGAACCCAATTAACCACGTGTATACACTCGGATCATCAACACTAAAGCAGGTTTATAGCTACAAATATCTAGGTGTAACAATCACAAGCAGTCTTTCCTGGAACTCACATATAGATACATATGCTCCTCTGCATTTAAAAAGCTTTGTTTTCTGAGGCATAAACTAAGAAATTCACCTTCTCACGTAAAACTGCTAACGTATAACGCTTACATCAGGCCAAAGCTTGAGTATGCTTCGGTTGTTTGGGACCTATTCACTAAACTTAACATATATAAATTAGAAAGGGTTCAAAGAAAAGCTGTTAGGTTTATCTATTCCAAATTTAAAATCACCGACTCCCCCACTGACCTCATGGCGGCTAACAATATTGAAACACTTGAAACGCGAAGAGAAAAATATCGCCTTGAGTTTCTTTATTCTTTACTTAACCATAAGTTTGCTTTGGATCCTTCACAGTACATATCCCCCTTAACCACACGTTATACCCGACATCATCACATTCACTCATTGACACCGTATTTTGCGAAAACTGACTGTTTTAAATATTCGTTTTTTCCGCGGACAATATCCGATTGGAACCATGTTATGACATCGTAATATTTTGCAAAATTTGTCTCCTCATTTTTATGTATATTTCTTTTCATTGTGTTCTGTATCTTTTGAGTTTTAAGAATATATGCCTGTCCTGCTTGGACCCTGAAAAGGGTCTGCAGTATGTACTAAATAAATAAATAAATATAGCCCTCTGTGGCGGACTGGGCGCGCGACGATAGTTAGGTCACTTTCCAAGCATCAGGTCTTGCAAATAATATGCGTAGTTTTTCCTCACAGGTGTTCCGGCTCATGAGCTCATTCTCGTGTGTTTTATATCACACCCTGGCAGTGCCGGTAAGGTAAAAGATGACATTCGCCGGCATCAGAGTAGGGTCCCACATGTTATAGATGATGACTGGCACGTATCAGCACAGCGAGTCAACATTCGTGTCATCAATTCGAAACATGCTGGGGTAACAGGGTGACACCATGACTACGAAAGGAGCGCTCGCCATCCTATGTGACTCTGTGCCGGTCTGACTACTTCAAGCTTCATGGCACAATCGTACACCCGGCTCCTCCAACAACAATGTTAAGTGGCGAATGACACAGTGACGACCCTGACAGAGTGCACAGGCAAAGAACACAGAGCCTGCAATAAGCACAAAAGCACCGAGTACAAAAAGCGGCAACGCGCACCACCAAAACATTTCATTCACGCAGCACATAAATTGAAAGAGGGGAAATCATGCAGCATCACTTGTACTAGATAAGAAGGCACTATCACAGTAAAGTAGTAACACAAGGGGCACTGGCAACCCAGACAAGGGGTATTGAACACCGATTTTGTGCAAACTGATGCTGCCAACTAATAGCAAGACATATTAGGGCATATAATAGCAAGACATATTAGGGCTGTGGTAACTGAAGCTTTGGAGATACAGATAACAACCGTAAGAGAGGAGGGCTTTTATTTCTTGCACGAGAAACCTTCATAGGTAGTCCCAGCAACACCAACAATGCATCAGCTGTGCTGCAATTCGAGCGAAGCAACGTGCCATGCGCATCAACCTGCAACCGCGGTTAACACTAAGCAGACAGCCCATATTACACAGCGTGTCGCCTCTCAGTTTGCTATGCAGCTGACCCAAGTTTCACAAGGGGAAGTTTTGGGCCACTTGGTCAGACATGATTTAGAGGAAAAGAAACACAACTTCAGACAGGACGCAAGACTGAGAAGTGGTCTTACGCCCTGTCTGAAGTTGTAGTTTTTTCCTCTACAACCCATCAGTGTGTTCACCTCAACCACACCTATGTATGCCAGACCAAGATAGCATATCTGTGAACACTAACCAGAAGACGCCCTCAGTTCAGTAGGCATTAGAAAGACATGAAGCACGTGTCTGCAACCGAAAGAGCATAGGTAACATGTGCACTCTACCATTAACACTACAACTCATGAAGAAGATGCACAAAAGTAGCTATTGTGTTTGAACAGAACATAAATGCTATTTTTACTGCCTGCAACCCTCAACACTCAGTTAAGCAAAACACTCAGATAATACAGCTATGATATAACAACGCTCAAAGTACACAGCTACTACCTATGATACACTAAGCCAAGATACACTTTTGCTAAATATGATAATGGAGCAGAAAAACAACACTGAGAATACACTTCTACCATGATACACTTCTGCCGGCTATGATGGTGGAACACAATGCTCGAGGTAAAGTGTAATATGGTCATAGCTATTAATTATGATGAAGGAGAGGAAACAAAATAAACCCAGTCTTCCACACAACTTTCACACATTTCAAGCGGAATGAACCCACAGGCCACATCCTTATCTCATGTGAAGCATTCTCTGTGTGGAAAATCTTGAGCTGTTCTGATGGAAGCGGAGAATAGGAGAATAGATGTTCCTTGCATGAAAAAAACTCATGGCCAAGAAGAAACTTCGGAGACACCTCTGTCACACTGACAATGCGGCCATTGCTTAGTAAGCAACACGAGTCCTTCTCTACACCTCCTTTCAAGGATGATACATCTGTCGAGCGCACAGTCGGTGGGTGTTCTCTCGGTAAATAGGCCAACTCGGACAATCTGCGGCTCACCTGTACAAGTGGCTTTCTGCTGGTGCACAACAACCGTTTAACTCACCCCAAACAGTTCTCAAATGGAAGGCACAGACATTGTCGAGCGGACCATAAATTAAGGCGTCATCCGCAATGTGACACATCAAGTGTACAATGTAGATCAGAAACTCAGGTCCATAAAGAACCCCACACTGCTGTGAAAAATACTTCAGGAGATCTGAGGCAAACTTGTTCATCACAGTCGCAAGAACATCACTGAGCACAGTGCACATCGTCACATGAAGGCACAGGAAGTGTTTGTATTAGTTGTCGACCAGCAAACCGCGTAGCACCACAGAGCCAGTGTAGAGAAGGAAGGACCTAGACTCCCCTGCCCTCCGTCGGTACAATTCATCAAGGCCTCTAGGCTGCCAAACAAATCCTGACGGCACACTTGTTTGCTGCAGTCTTGGCACTCATAATGCTCTGCTGCTGTGCGCCGAAACAATGCGGCAATTGTCCAATGTCCACGTCTGCAGCAACTTACGGACCACTCCCAAGCACAACGTGTGCATGTAATCCGCCGGAAAGTGTTTCACCTCGTCCACATGCAACTCCAAAAGTGGACATGCAGTGTGGTGGTGGCCAGCGTCGGCCATTGTGCGGAATCATCTCTGCTATTCGATTAATGAAAGCAGCACACATGGGGAATGTTTGCCTGTGCTAAATTCTTTCTCCTTTCTGTGTGCAGCGGTCATAACCGTAATAACCAGTACCAGTTGGTACATTAGACATAAGAACAGGCTGGCGCATCACAGATTACTGCAGCAAGTGAAACACCGTGACATACACCTTTGATGATGACACCAGAAGCTTCCATACTTTTCATTTCTTATAGAGATGGTCGCAAAAACTATTAAATATTAGTAGGCTTCTTTTTTGCCACAATAGATAGAGACAACAAATGGTCGGCTGTCAACTGCATTCACCAATGTACACAGCAAAACCCAGAAGCCCAGCGAAGAGCTCTTGAATACCGGCAATCCGTCGATGTTCATGTGGAGGTCAACGTTAGTACCTGCAACATCGCGAAGACCGTTCTTCACTCTTTCAATCATCTGACTTCGTGGGCCAAAATGCCCGTAGTCGATAAGAACATCAGCTTTTCGCTCAGTCGTCAGTAACGTGCGAGCGTCACGAGGTAGTGGATGGACAAGGCGACGCAAAAGCAGACAGAGGTCATTGACTGCCGAATGGGTAAGTGAATGCTTCCGAGCTATGTCCGCTAGCTCTCGTGCAGCATCTGTCGTTTAGGGGCTTGCTTCTGTGCTTTCTTGCGCGGCAGACGGATACTCCTCGGACGAACACAAATATTTGGCACTTTCATCAGAATCAGCTGGCAAGTGAGAGCATTCAGAAACGCCGATTCGTACTGCGGATGCTTCAGAGCATTCTTCGGGCCTTCTGCGTGTGTCCGCATTGTCGGAATCGATTTCGCTGTCTTCGCGTGCCGTCGTGGAAGGCCCAAGACCACCCTCGGCGGGAGAGGAAATGTCTTGGTAAAAATTCGCTGACCTCCCGGTTCAGCCGCCGGTATTTCTGCCACTTACTGGCCATTCCAAATGAGAACGAGTGCGATCGAGAAGACTCAACCGGAGTGCGCAACGAGCTGGAGCTCTTCGAAGGTATGTGAGCATATCGGCTCTTCTGCTCAGCCGGCTCAGCGGTCATCGGCTTGCGCGAAAGAAGAAAAGTGGTAGAAGCGGAAGTGGCGGCAGTACGTGTAGGTGGACTGAGGTACCTGGGAAGCAATGTTAAAGCGGCAAACTTAAATTCAGCTTTTGAAATGTTTTCGTCAAACTTGATGACAAGAGGACTTGAGTGATCACTTTCATTAAGTTAATGGAGCTACTACTACTAAATTGTTTTCTTCCACCATGACTGTATCTGAGTTACTAGACGAGCAAGCTGGCAAATATCCACAGTGCTGGGATTCAGATGAAACGTGCATTGTTTATGCTCACAATTAGAGCAAAATTCAGATCACACTCAATAAGTAAAGCGCAAATTGTAGGCTACTTAAAGTTCTTCATTGATACATGGGCTTAAAGCCCCTCCATGACGTTTTCTGGCGACCAGGAACTGACCGACGATGGCGGTACTCGGCAATGCTGTTTGATCGCAGCTCTTTAGGTATTTACGTTTTGTGTTTGAAGCAGATTTTCTGAGACTGATTGGATCAAAAACGATGTAAACGCGTGAAAAGGCTTATTAAGCATAAAAAGAAAATGAACAGAGTAAAATAAAGTAAAACTAAAATAAGGAGCGGGAAAAGTATTAAAAATAAATAAAAATAAAACCAACAAAATTTCTAGTAATAAAGAAAAATTAAGAAAAAAAATTCAGAGAGAAAGGAAAAGCCTTCGCATTTCCGCTCTTAAACATTACTGTAATTTTTTTAAGGCGAAAACATTTAATAGCTCATCGTTGTCCCTCCATCTGCGAATTCTGTCACACTATGACGTTATCAATAGCATAATTGCTATAATGCATATACTCTTTGCAATTACTAAGTAATGGGCGGTTAGTAATTAGTCATCAATTAGTGACCAGATATTATTCCCTAATTAAGTCTTAATTAGTAACTGAATAAAAATAAAAGCTAAAAATAGCCATACATTAAGAACTTGATGAAAAACAAAAAAATCAAAAAGAAAACAGAAAAGAATTAAAAATAAAAAAGAACAAATGAAAAAATTAAAAAGAAACGATCGTAAACGTCCCCCTTAGTGTTCCTGAATTTGTAGCCGTGCTGCCCAACAAGCACTTATTAATTAGTAATGAGTCATTAATTACCCAAAGTGGGTGCAGAACGGCTTTCGCCTGGAGCACTTAAACTCACCCTGAATTTTTGTTGAAGAGCCGCAAAGAGGAGACAGAGGATCGACATGCAGGAGCGAGCAAGACGGTGAAGACGAGGTGATCAAAGACGGAGCGTTCTGGGGAACGGCTGCATGTCGCCTTTGATGCATCACAATATATCTATGTTGCTCCTGCCAACTTGGACAACTTCAATTTCAGTGGCCCATCCCCGAAATGAGGTCGGAAGATCCTTAAATGTGGATGGACAGTCGATATTTGGCCGCTGGAATCCGTCTACTCTCGCTTTTCTGCACGGCGGTCGGTGATTACTGAACGTCTTCTCAAGATTAATGTGTACAGACACTTAACATTCAGACGAAAATATTTTTTTGCATTTAGACCTCGACTGTTACGAAATTTTTTAACTCAAGACACTAAAAAGACGAGAGTTTAAACACAGGAATGTGTTTTGTGCTTCTCTGTGTTTCTCCCACGTTACAGCAGTTTTGTGCACAATATTCGTTCATCCCACCAATGCATGCACCGAACCTCGAATGTCATATTTTGTTGAACATTTATAGCACAAAAATGGCTGGCTATATATAGCTAATTCACTAGCTGTCTTTTTATTCTTCTTTGTGAGGTTTCCGAACACCGAAAGCACTGTGTGGTCACTTTTGTGCAACTTGCAATATGTGCAACATGGCGTAAGGCGCGAACTCATAGGGGCATGGTGTCGCCTCTTTATGTATATGCAGCCGACCACCGAAGATTGTGCTCGGCTGCACGGCCGCGAAGCTATAGCAAGAAATCACGATTTAAAAGTCAGTACTTATTGTTTGATTGGAACTAAGGTGCCTTCAGAGCGCACAGATATATGAACAAAAATATGCCCAGGAAGATATGACTGAACATATATTCCATTGAGACGCTTTGGTATGTCGATGCCAGCCAGATCAGTATCACTATACGGTCTGGTGTTCTTGCACCGCCGGTCTGGGTCTACATGCACCGCCGCGGTGGCTGGCGCCGGGCTACTGACCAGAGTACCCAGGTTCCAGCCAGACCACGGCGGTTGTGTTTCGATGAAGGCGAAACACAAAACGGCATCAGTGTAGTGCATGATGAACGTCCGCAGGTGGTCGAAATTATTCCAGAGCCCTCCACTACGGCGCCTCTCTCACTCCCACCTTCCTCTCTTCCCTTACATCGCGGTTCAAGTGTCCACGTAGAATTGAGACAGATACTGCGCTTTCCTTTCCTGAAAAAGCAATTTTCGTATCACTGGTGTACTTCTCGTTCTTTCCCTGACCCTGGTAGTACACTATAGGCAGTAGCTCGTGTATTTAAAGGAAAATATAAAGAGCTTTTTTTAAAGACAAGATAAAAAAAATCTCACGGAGAGAGGCGCACAGGACGACCCAGCGTCGTGCTGTGTGTCTGTCTGCCTCCTTCTGCTGGTTATATTTGTTCGAAATATGTAAAAAATGATAGGTGTAACGTTTTGAGACCGGAAGTGGTAAAGTAGGTGAATGAACAAACGCAGTGTAATGATATCTTAGTCGAAATTGAGAGGAAGAAATGGGCTTCGGCAGGGCATGTAAAGAGCAGGCAAGATAACCGCTGGTCCTTGAGGGCAACGGAGTGGGTTCCAAGAGAAAGTAAGTGTAACAGGGGGCGGCAGCAAGTTATGTGGGGGGATGAGGTTAAGAAATTTGCAGGAATAGGGTGGGCGCAGCCGGCAAAGTACAGGTTTAATTGGAGAGGCACGGGAGAGGCCTGTGCAGGGGGTGTAGTCACTGATGATGATAATATATAGATAGCTTTTAATTGCGTGTTTTATTCTTTACAATGATGCGTAAATCAAATTACTATACACTGATTAGCATTTGGCATTCGCCATTCATACGTCACGATTTCAACAGCGGAGTGGTGAAAAAAAGTGTACGTCGTCCAAGTTCAGTACTGGTGATGCTACGAATGAAAAGACTGCGGTGTAATTATGCCTTTGTCGTTGTGGTTTACTACATTGCGAAAATGTCTTGCGCATCACTAACAAGAAGAAAATATGTGGCCAAAATTTGGTGTCTGCACTCAATGCCGCAGCCAGACACATTCTTTCCTTCTATTTGGTGTTGCTTTGATAAGCCAGCACTACTAGGCCAAGAAATCTTAGACGCCAGCAAATAACTAATATCATCATGGGATTTCATGAGGATACTCATCTAGATTAAGAAAGAAAGCATTAAAAATGATTTCAGAGAATGGTCATGGTACAGTGTAGTCATGGTGGAGCCAGCGACTGTTCTGTTTTAAATGAGTGAACATATCATCTATCCACATATACAAGGTTGGAAGACCGAAGCGCCAATGTCATTCTGTGGCAGTATATAATCCAAATAATGACGGGGATAAATACCTAGCTGAGAAATTTGTACAGAACATTTTGCTTCACTTTATGCGGATAAATTAAAATACTGATGGAAAACTGTAGATGCTAAAGGAATTGTGCTGACAACCGCTTGGTCTTCAGTGCCCAGCTTCGGCTCGGACTACTAAGCGCAGTGACACGTAAAACACGGCTCGTACTTGAAGTTTCTTCCACGTGTGCTCGTCGTGCCCGTGTTGAAGCTTGTATAGGTGCGTGCAGTGCGTGCAGTCCAGCCTGAAGCGCCAGATTTGTCAGCTTTATCATCCGTTTTGTGGAAGACTGCTCTCCAAGATAGGTAAGTAAATTTTTGTCAGTACTAGCGTTGGTTTTCAGTAGCCCCTTGGGATACTACACGTGGAAATGGGACAACACGCATATGTAAGTATACAAAGGCTGCAATGGAGCTGCACCACTGCGCTCGAGTGCCTGGCTCACGTGGTTAAGCTATCAGCTTGTGTGCAATTTGTAGTTATACATAAATCTATCTTGCACTTCTCGGGTGCATTATGACTAGCGTTGTTTGCATGCTGACAATCCTAACATGTGACCACCGCCTTGCTGTCAACCGCGGGCTCTGACAACATGGCATATTTCCACCGTAGTGCCGCGTTTCGCTTTGAAGCGGTTGGCTGTTTTCTACATTTATCGACAGCAGCGATAACTGACGTCTGAGCAGTTGGAAGTATTTGGAACGGCATTCACGATGTTGGTCCAGGAGCGCTGTGGGTTCCACATGAAAGGTTAAGCGACTACCTAGGCGTTTTACATGGTTTGCTAGTAATGCAAGGAATGTTCGCATAATGGCAGTATGGCTTCCGCGTTTTCTTTTTCTCAAACCCGGCGCGGTGGCTCAGTGGTTATGGCGCTCGGCTGCGTACCCGAAAGACGCGGGTTCGATCCCGGCCGTGGCAGCTGAATTTCGATGCAGGCGAAATTCTAGACGCCCGTGTACAGTGCGATGTCAGTGCACGTTAAAGAACCCCAAGTGGCCGAAATTTCCGGAGCCCTTCACTGCAGCGTCCCTCATAGCCTGAGTCGCTTTGTGACGTTAAGCCCCCGTGACCCGTATTTTTAAGCCTAGTAATCATGCTGGATCATAGTATTCCTGTCGGGAACGTAATTTTTTTAGCGAGTGTGAATACGCCTGACGCGTGTAAAAGTTTCGCGAGTGTCGACAAGAGCAGTGTGGAACGAGTCAAGCATAAGCTTGTGCTACGTATTTTTGGTTTTACCTTGCATAATTGCGTTTCAGAAAAAGGAACAGGCCAAACCCGCAGTACCTTTTCTGCGTCGTAGCGTTCACAAAAGAAATGAATTCAGTCGGTGCAGTGCCGACTAACTAACTGACGAAGTCAAGACAAAGGTGCTTGTGGCCACCTCAAGGCACTTACAGTCTGCCATTGAGCAGATGGCGAGGAAGAGGGTAGGGCCGCTACTGGACTGGCAGCGATGCCCTTGTAGGGTGTTGGGATATGCAGGTAAGAAAAGAGATGTGCTTTCGAGGAACTCAGAACATTCTTTTTCAGTTTTTTTCCTCCCTAGTCACAGACTTGAAGAAAAAAGTTGTTATGGACTTCAATAACGGTGTCTTCAACAGGTCGCTCCCGCGATCCGGTTAGGATCTGGCAGAGTGGGAGCCACTCTCCCTCTGAGCGCATAGCGAGACTAGTCAAGCCGAACGTTCAGCGAGTTTTTAGAGCGGAAGCGCAGGAGGAAGAACGGGGACGCAGCTTCCGGAGCCACTACGCGGCACCGCTGCTGATGTCAACACAGTAGCCGCACGTAAGGTCCCTTGGTTACCTTTAACCGCACGTGGCCTCACACAGTTTGCATCGCTGTCGCCGCCTAGCCTGTATCGATGGCTACCCCAGCTTTCCGTCCCACGGGACGCTCATTTTTCGAACCTCGCCTTGTGGGCAGCAATGTCGTCCTCGTCTAAGGTGCTGCTGGAATCGCTGTTGTGATGCGACAGAAACACAGACCGCATTCCTAGCGTAGTTATCCGGCTTCTCTTGGACATTTTCTCTCACACAGCGCGGCACCCGCAAAACATAACACAGCAAGGACGCTACTACTGCGTCCAAAGACTACATTTGTTTCTGCCTACGCGCAGGGGACGCCGAGGCCTCTCACTGCTTTTGCGAAATGCGGAAGTGGCTCTGTCACGTGGACTCATCGCGGAGCCGCTCCGACGTTTTTTTCGGAGCGCGTCAGAGCGCTCTGAGCTGGGGGCGTGTGCTCAGAAATAACCAGCCGAATGTAGTCAGAGCGGCCAGTTTCGACCAGCCGAATGTGCGGTCGCCTCTCAGAGCGCTCTAGAGCGATCTAAAGCGACCATTCGAAGACACCATAAGAGTTGGAGACATCGCAGAGCAGTAGTCGCCTGCTTGAAGTATAAACACGGGCAAACACATGCACATCATGATTACGTGGGGGTAACCAGGAGTGTTTCTGCATTTATCCCATTGCAACTAACAGTGAACGGCAAGCTCTACAACAGGTAACCAGGCGTTTGTTGTGCAAGTGCAACAGGACGCGTAGCACTCGAAGCTTGCATACTCAACACCAGTAGCTTCATTCCGGTGAGCAGGTAAATATTCTCAAATCCGAGATATAACCGCCACAATGAAAGAAACAGCTAGGAGGACACTTAAAGTAAAATCGAGCATATGTGCGAGAATTAAATGCCGAGGGCATATCTAAGAAGTGGTGCCACCACTCACGCTAGCAAAGCGCATCAGCTTCATTTCTTTGCTGCAACTCACACTGGATTAGGGGTGCTAACGTATCCGCTTCACATAGTCAAAATTGCTAGGAAAATATTGAGGGATCATTTCTTTGAGAGAAGACAGATAGGATCGAGTCAGTGTCGCTGTGTCCTTAAGAAAAAAAATGTACTGGGTTACTGAGTACATCCGGCATGCCTTTAGCCTGAGCCTTCAGATCACATAGATGTGTCTAAAATATGAATGTTCTGGATCTGTACGATGTATGTTTAGCCACAGCCGAAACTAAAATCTGAAAAAACAAGATGCCTACGTCTTACATTTCAAGTAAGCAATATTATTGCGTTTGAGCATTGACAATTCAACCCATTTAATATTGTTAAGCTGGAACATGAATTGCTTGCTTTTTCGTGATGAATTTGTGGCGGTTTGTTCATGACAATCAAAAATATGCCACAAGAATTGGGTTGCATTAAGTTTATATCCACATCGTGATGTCTTGTACGTGACAAAAAAAAGGCCAGAAAAATTGGACTAGATTAAGTTCATATTCACATCACGATGTCTTGGATATGTAATTGGGAAGCAACACCGAAGTGAACTTCAGATGCAGTTAAAAAATGGCACTGTAACCCCTGAGATCATAATATTGTATGTTGGCTGGTTATTAATTCATTTGCAGGGGTTTTTTCACTTTGAGCAAAAGAGAGAGTAGTCGAGGTATCAAAGATGTCTATGTCATTTGCACTATTCCCTTTGCATGTACCCATTGCAGATTGCCTGTTACCAAACTTTCTGCCTAGGTTAGAATCCAGGAAACCACCTTTTTATTTATTATAAACAGCAGGCTAGTTGCTCAGAAGGATCACCCACAGTGCCATATACCCAAATGTTATTTCTTTCGTCCCTTTTGATTGAAATGTTAATAATGCAACAAGTCACCTACTGGGAGGGTATTCTCAATGGAGCTGTAGGCATGGAGAATAATTTACAGAGTGAGAGTCTGTAGTTTTCAAAAATTTGTTTCTTGCCTGAGTCATGAACTCAAATTACTGATAAATTCCGGTTTCTGTAAGTCATGAGTTTCTGCGAGGCAAGCTGTGTTGGAAACCAGCAGTGTTGGTATTAGGTTTAGTGTGCCAAAAGTGTTACGTAAGTACACCCCGTGATGCTTTCCATGCCCAATTTTGCTGCCTTGTACCTCCTACAACCTAGTCTCCTATGCGGAAGCCTGCAAAAAATGGCACTAGCCGAACAGACTTCACATTTGGAGTCTGCAGACTCTAGTGGCGAGGATTGTGTTTCGCTAAGAATGGGTAAGTCTTTTTTTCTTTATTAAGTTTTGTGCATTTCTCAAAATTTGCTTAAGTGTAGACTGTAGGCGCTAGAACGGGGACTTAGGTTAACACTCAGGCGATGGCGAAACCTCGGCGGCGACAGTCTCTCGTCTCTTCAGGCCAGCAAGCGCTCGCTCTGAGCAATGGCAGTGCGGCTAGGATGATCCCTTCTTCACAATAGCCCCAGAGAGAAAAGGAGCCATCCTTGTGCGACTCATGGTGCCGACAACACAACCGGGTTTTAGTATGGCTTGAGTCGTTGGACATGCACAGCCTCGCGATCACGTCGGCGGAGATCGGCAGACGATGTGAGGGGCTCAGTAAGGTAGTTATCGAATGATGTGCGCTCCGGGACGCGATAGGGGCCATGGTATTTCGAAAGAAGTTTCTTTGAGAGGCCGGGAGCAGTGGAAGCGATCCACAGCTAGACGAGTGAACCGGGTAGGAAATCCGGATCAAGCTGACCGCCGTCATGAACGTGTTTTTGGCACCCCGCACCTCCACCAAATGTAACGGGGGCTTAGGTTAACGCTCAGGGGGTGGCGAAACCACGACGGCGACCGAGTTTCTCGTCTGTTCAGGTCAGCAGGCGCTCGCTCTGAGCGATGGCAGTGCGGCTAGGATGATGCTCTCTTCTTCATAGCGCATATATATAATGCAGTGTAGTTGTATGCAACCCAAGAAAAAAGCAGCAGGTGCCTTCAAAGGAGGGCCTTCAGCCATTGGTGTCTTGTGACTTTCGTGATGTCGCGGTTAATTCGAGTAAGCCATGCTGAACCCCCTTTCAGTGGAGAAGACCTGAGGAATCTATGATTTTCTAATGTAACGTTAATGTTCAACAGCCTCCGAAGGGAAGAGCAGTTTACGATTGGTAGCGAGGTACTGGAAGGGATAAGGGATTACGTCTGCTTAGAGCAGGTAGTGTCTGCAGAGCCAGATCATGGAATGAAAATGACTAGACTGATAAGATTGGGATGGAGTGCATTTGGCACTTGCTTTGAGATCCAAGTTATCAGTATCACTTAAGAGGAAAGCACATGACAGCTCTATCTTACCGGTACATGCGTATGGGGCATAAAGTGATGCGGAACGAAAAGGGATCAGCTTAAATTCAGATCAACGCCAAAAGCTATGGAACGGGAAATGATAGGTGTAACATTAAGAGACATCAAACGTGTAGAGCGGGTCAGCGAGCAAACGTACGTTTCTGATAATATAGTTGCACTCGAGAATAAATGGGCAAGGCATGTGATGTGAAGGGAAGGGTAACGGTCTGAATTCCAAGGGAAGGGAAGTGTAGGACGGGGCTGCAGAAAGACAGGTGGCAGGATGAGGTTAGGAATTTTGCGGGGATTATGTGGATGCAGCTGGCACAAGACCGGGTTAATTGGACGGATACGGGAAAAGGCTTCGTTGCTGAAGTGAGCGTAGTCAGGTTGATGATGGTGAACCCTCTTTCATCTGCCATACCCTGTGGTGTCAAGCCAGAAGGTCTAAGGGGATTACTATCTACGACATAATGAGAATCCGCTAACACTACTGGCTGCAGGGAAGTCCTTTGAGGGGCAAAAGTCGCGTTGTTGCTTGAGTTGTATCCAACTATAGTATCATATTTTGTTTCCTCTGTACAACCTCTGAGTCCGTATGTTACTGTTTAATGCAGTGAGAGGGGTGAGGGGTGCATGGCTCAAGGAGATACAGCTGAACCACATGAGTTTGGGGGGGGGGGGGGCAGTGAGAGTGGTGGTGACACTGCACTTGTCGAATGGTCTTATTTAACTCTGTATGAGCTCATTGTTTCAAGTCCGAAATTCTCATTCTTCTGTTTCATTTGGTATGGAGACACCACAGAGCAGCAGGTGATGGCGTTGAAGTGACCAAGCCAATACATAAATCATGTGGAGTTTGTTTCACACACATCCTTTTCACTACACCTGCAAATGTTCTTGAGGATAATTCCTGTCTCTGGCATGCGGAGATGGGCTAGTGGGTTCTAATTGGAAATTTGAAAACTATTTGGATTCTACAATGGTTACATGTCTAGGTTCTCAGGCCTTGCAGTATTATCTGTTAACGAACAGACAAAAAGTATCTTTGTTTAAAGGACTATAGACACCTAATTTTTGGTTGCTTGTTTTATTCTTTTTAATGATGCACAATACTTTACTATACACAGATCACCATGTGGTATTTGCCTACAGCTGCTGTATAACTTGTAATCGAATTTCAGCTCACCTGTTTCGGTTTCAACAGCCGAGCGATGGCTTTTACGTCTAGGACATGTGACAGATGAAAAACTGCAATGTTGTCACGAAGGAGTGACTGCAGTCCGGGCAGCAGAACGACAGCGAAAATGGCGTCTAAACAAAGGTTTTTATTTGGGCTGACTTGCGCCCACAATGGACTGAATCACTCGGCGGCGGCGTAGCAACATGCGTGCTCAGCGGTCGTCGAACAGAATGCCCGCCGCTCTCGGCCGTGCTCAGCGATAGCGAACTTTCTGATAGCGAACTTTCGAGATGAAGCGTGCAAAGTTACTAGAACATTCCGGAACAACGTAGAATCAGCTCTGCCTGGATACGATCAATCGAGATAAAACTTGTCACATCTTGCATCGCAAACAAAGCGATAAAGCGGCGTGCCGGCAGCTTTGAAGAATGAACAAAGAAACACTGCAAAGATTCCCCGCAATATAATCGCTTTTTCGCCGTTTTGATTCACTAAAACGCTAAAGCCAGCCTACCCCAGAAACAAGAATCGCAAGGAGTGAAGAAGCAGCAATTACATCGCAGTTTTTTATCCGTCACATGATCTAGACATGACTTTGACATCATAGCCATCCCTGAACTGTTCACATCGAAACCTAAAGAGGCGTGAAAAAAATTAGGTTATAAACTATTAAGTGGTCATAGGCAAATATGACATGGAGATCCGTGTATAGTAAAAGCTTGTGCATCATTAATAACACTGAAACGTGCAACCAAAATTTGGTGTCTACAGTCCTTTAAGAAACAATCATCAGCTTGAAAGCCATGGCAGAAGATGCAAAAATTTCCTTTTTTTTCTTACTCCATACACAATCTGCGTTAGTGGAGGCATTCACTGAGTGTATCCATGCGGTTATTTCCTGACCAGGCTAATACAAAGGGTACTCAGTTAGTTGTCTGCCAAAATGTATAAAAAGTATTTAGGAGAAAATTAAACGTTCAACTTATCAGTGTAACCTTCTTGACACTAGCGCGCTAATTTCAATTCACCTCATATGGTTTCCCTTGCAACAGAAAGAGATGTGTTGCTGCTGCAGGAGGAAACTGTTACTGCTTCCTTGACTGCATTATCATAAGGCAATTGTAGCCTGCGCAGAGGTTCCTTCATGTTACGGAAGAAAAAGTAACCACCGGGACACAAGCCTGCACAGCAGGTTCAGTGGTTGAGCTTCATAGTCATATTCCCAGATAGTGCTATTTGAAAGACTTGTGAGTTAGGGCTCTGTTGTGAAAGAGCAGCAAATTTTCTGACAACTTCCCACAATTTCGCTTTGACTGCCCACACAATGCCTAGGTTAATTTATGAAGCATAGGTGTATCCTGTTATTTGCTTGTGTGGCGTAAAGGTTATTAAAAAAAGACACCTCCTATTTTCTGGATTGCTGTTTGCATAGTATTTCCCTGCTGACAATGTCTCATGAAATTTCTTGGAGTTGATGACCCTTTTTCCATGGCCTGCACTCTTGTTTGGACTATGGATCATGGTGTTTGACACGTTTCATCTCCCATAACAATGCAAGATTGGACGCCTGCTGGATTTTTTTTCGTAAGGGCTGCTCAACCCAAAACTATACTTGGTTGTAGGAAGGTGCATTGTGAACGTTCAGGAGTGTTCCTTTCATAGATTTCATTTTTATTCTTTTCTTTGAAAATAATTTTCTTGCAAAAAGGGCTTTCCTTTCCACCTAGCCCATATTTCACTGCACTTGCTCACCTGTCACTTCCAATATTTTAATTAGACTGTGCCGCTAATCTGTGTATTTTTAGACTTGTCACAATCTGCAGAAAAAAGGCTGAACTCTGTAATGCTGACAGAAGGTACTTCAGTACCCCTTGTATATGTAACAAGCGACATTGTGAAAGTGTTTGTTCTAATATTTAAATATTTCCATCTTGTAATTATTTGTGTAATTTAGCTTGTTTCCGCTAGCTGTGTAAATTGCCTGGATTGGTTGATTACGTTTTGATCATTCCTGCCCATATAATACCCCTGTCACACGGGCACCACAAAGGCCTATGAGAATCGGGTCCTGCGAACGCAGTGCTATCCAAGATCAAAAAGTAGAAGCAATGAAACAAGATAGATGCAGCCAACAATGTTTGAAAACATATTTAAAAAATAAGAATGGTGTTTCTGGGTTTGTTTTTAGTACGCGTGTTTATATTCTATGCCAAGATTTCAAAACAGTAAAACGTGTTGCAACAACACCAAGAGCCCCTGGTGGCCATGGCAATAGACAAAACCTGATGCTGCTGATGAGAGTAGCTGCAGCAGTCCTTTTACGGAAGCAATCAGAATAAAAAAGTGTCTGAGCTCGACGAATAAACAGAATTCCCCTCTTCAATTTTAGAACACTCACTTTAGCCGCCTCAAGCACAACAGCGGACGCTATAGCCTCAACGACTGTTTCACCTTTGGGCTGCACAGTGTAGCTGCGTCGCTGTTCCTTTGAACTTTCAGTCATTTGGTGAAAGTAGGTGCCTTTGGTGGAAAGGCCTACGAGGAATGTCATGTGACAGGGGTATAAGTTCAGTTTTCTGTATGTCCATGAGGGCCCTATACTTATCACAACTTTAGTTAGCCTTGATTGTTCATGTCAGCCAGTACACGCTTTACATACGCTCGGGCATTGTTCGCATCAGTTGGTTGGTTTCTTTCTTGTAGTGCGTGCTGATGTGAATCAGGTTTTTCAGCACAATTTCGAATAGTCCTTGGCAGGTTGCCATTTTAACTTTCCCTACCTATTCCTACTCTCATTGCTGCAACTTTTTTAAATACTAAACAATATTTTCAATTCTTAACCTGTTATTTACTAACTCTTGGCTCTGGTGATTCTCACTGTCAGTTGCCTCATTCATCCATGTCACAAACACATGTTTAATTATTAGTGCTCCTTGGTTCCGAAGCAATTTCACATGCTGGCTTTCCTGCTTCTTGTAATATCTACATGCAGATATTATGATATTCATAAGATAGACTTTCCATGTAATTGTTTACAGAAATATCAGGCCTATGCTATGTAGGGAGCTTCACACTAATGCGATGCATGAGTTGGGTAGGAGCGGGGGGGAGGAGGGCACAAGCTAATTGTTGCAGCGGATGCTGCTGGCCCTAATGACACCGCTGATTTCGTATGGGTGGTATGCACTGGCATGCAGTCGCAGCGGTGCAGTATCGCTGCCTGTCATTTTTTGCAGTGCACATAGCAGACAAGAACTTCTGCACTACAAGCATGCATTCTTCATGTGTTGCATTCCAATTACCGCATGGAATCCATGATCACTGGAAATTGGGCCTGTAGTTGCTACGCGCGACAGCCGCCAGAAACTATGCCATAAATGAATTCCTCTTCAGATGGGCAGCTGTGCTGGTTAGCGCTGCTCTAGCGGAGGTCAAGAAACAGGCCTAGCAGCGTCGATGGCTGAGTTCCATCTCTATTCCAGAATTGAAGTAGCTAGTGAGAGCAGTGCCTTTGTGAAACTGGAGAGCTGGACTTCAGGAGCCTTATTATTATGACCCCGTTGGAGAAGTTTTTTTACACAAAGGTGGTCATAGATTGTTATAGTGGCTGCTCATAAAAAGGCACAAAACTGAGCTAAGTGTTCTTTTTGTATTGTGCACCATAGTATGTGGCAGCTGATGCTTGATAGTCCGGCTGTGCTCTATCCATGCTGTCTTTTTTTCATGTTGGCTTCTGTCAGAACAGTGCACTGTGTAGATATTAGTGGCCGAGCTTAAGTAGGGAGGTTGCTTTGCCACATGGTGATGTTCCATATTGCCCTGATGCAAGCACAGATTTCCGATCATCAATGATGAAAAAAATAACACTGCCTCGAAGACCACGACTCCACCAAAAACGAAGCGCATGCCCAAGAACTTAATCCAAGGTCCAACACGTAATGAGGCCACGTCATTTTATATAACCTTTAAGGAAACTTTGATGGCCGTCAGGTACTTATTCTAGATGCACCTTCTCCAGGAAGTTTGTATCTAACCCTCAGATTAAAATCTAAAGAAGCTCCATATCTAGGTCACATGTAGTAGAGCTGGGAATTATTTTTATTTTTATATGAATTATTTATTATGTGATTTATTTTATGGGAATTTTTGTTTTCTTTCTTGTATTTTGTTCATCATTTCTAGTCACCTTTGGAGGTGAAGGCGTAAAGGGGCCGTGATACAGTCGTTCTTTATATTGCAGCTTCGTAATTCAGTAACTAATACAAAAGCCAATTATACAATTTCCAAATTTTAGCGCCTTGGACGCACTCTATATTCCAGAAATGTGATTGAAATTGAGACCGGGGAAACGCCTCTCACTGGCAGCAACTGCCATATTGAATACTTTTGTGACATCATATGGGCACACACGGACCAACATCGTCTGCAATCATCGCTTCAATGTGCAGCAAGGTCTCGTACTTTTGCGGCCATCGATGTAGATGTCATCCCTCATATATGAGCGACTGTTGCTGCAAAAGCGATAACAGTATAATGTAGTTTTTCTTCGGTATAGGTAGGGTCCAGTCACACTAGGCCGATGCGGCGCCGATTGATAGGCGGCGGACTGGTTAGTATACAGATGCCGTCACTGACGCGATGGTCTGTCATGCTATACTGACGACGATGCCAGCACGACCAATCACCACATATTGTAGTAGTGTAAAGAATGAGCTTAGTGGGAACCAGAAGAGAGCGGGTGCTATTTGGTATGACATTCCTTGAACTTGAAAATTTAAAACCTTATTGTACCTTATTCTAGCCACGGTGACATACACGACGTGTGTACACCAGCGACATCAGTCGGCGTCTTTACACAAAACACAGCGGCGAAGCAAGCGACATGGGCAAAACACCGCCCGACAATGCCACTCGTTGCTTGCCGCCTATGCTTGGGCTTGTGCAGCCGAGTGCAAGCTTCATGCCCTGTGAGGCAACGGTCTGAAAATCCTGCGCTTGTGTCTACCTTATGCGCATTGAAAAAAGCGAAACGGGCGGCTGCGTTTCATGTCTTCACACTTTGATGGTAATCAGCAGTGAACTTTTTGCCAGAGTCTTAAATTTCTGTCTGTGGCGGACACCCGGCCCCTTTTGTTACAAGGCCTAGCGAGTCAGCAGGATTCATGTGTGCAATTTCGGACATTGCAGACAGCGAACTGATAAGCTTTAGTGTATGTAAATTGTCATTGAGTGTAGCTTTGTCTACACTTGCCTTTATTTATATATTCTGTAAAATGTTTGATCTAATAAACTTTGACATTGAAAAAAGCCACGACTGCTTAGATCGCCGGATGTGCGTACAATAAGGGAGAAGTGCGGATGTGAACTGGTGTGCAGAGCATATGCTGAGGCAGTCGACCTCTACTGTGGACAATAAATTTGTCTGTTTTAATTAATGCGAATTGACTCTGAATGTATTTTAGATAAAACTCTTAAACTCAAATATTCGTGACATTGAAGGCAGCAGATACAATTAGAGGGAAGTGCTGGTCCTATGCGAACCATTTCCCAAGCAGGTGATAGCATCATTGTCTCTGATAGCAATGTTATCGTAGTGTGTAAACAAGTAAAACTACAATATATGGGCAAGAGCAACTAATATTTAAGATATGTAGAGCCCACCTTGCGTGTTATGCCGAGCAAATGAGTTGTGCTGTTTGTGCACAACAATGTAAACAACCTCAGCGTGGGACCGCATCTGTTGTAATCGTCGCATTTCTAGGGGACTTTGCATGCACGCAGTCAATGGTAAATGATGTACTCTTTAACCTGAAGCACTCATTTAGATGGTGGCGACTATTCATTGGTGCTGGCAGTGAAACATTCGAGTCGCTTTGGCTTTGCCAGCAGCTTGGTTCTGCAAATGGGCTCTAATGGCCTAACTCCAAGGGCCCTTCCTTGGCGTACGCGCTCAGCGTCGGTGCTCTTGGCGTACACCGAAACGGACGTCGAAAAGGGGCATGCATCTCCATGTTTCTGGTGCTGGCTTGCTTCCCCTCTCGAGCCGAACGAGAGAATTTCAAGCCGTGGAGACAAGAAGTCGGGGGCGATTAAAGGACAACTTAAACCGCGAAGAAAAATTTGGGGAATCAGAAAGAGCTTCAAGCCATGAAGAAAAGAGCCACCGAGAGCCCCGCGATCCTCCCATTGTAATAAACCAGACCCCTCTTCCGACGCGTGCGCTAGCGCCCGTGCGCTGACGCCGATATCTAGCACGGACAGATAGCCGCCTCGCGGAGGCTCGCTGGCGTCTCCTGCAGTGCGCATGCGCAGACCGGTTCTGGCATACGCCAAGAGCGCCGACGCTGAGTGCGTACGCCCAGGAAGGGCCCTTGGAGTTGGTGCTTAAGGGTTGAAAAGAATGTATGTTCGACTGACACATGCGTGCAGCAGGGAAGCTGTCGCATTCGGCACTTTTGTCTGCTCCTTACGCAGCAAGCTTACTGTAGTGACACCTTGTTGTAATTTGTTTAATTATAAAGCCAACAAATAGCTGTCAAGATTTTGGTAGCAAGTGACAGAATGCCACCATCATGCCCTTCACAGCGTACAGTGGCGAAGGCATGCACGGCACTTGTCACTTTTCACATATGGAAGCACATGACTGATAAATAGAGACCACACTCATAACATGCGAATAACAGGCTTCCGAGTGCAAATATAAAGCAGGGGCCCATATTTGTTTTTTCAACAATCGGAAAACTGGTGCCACAAGCAAGTCCGCTTTCTCAAAGACCACTAAGCTCGCGTACTAAGCCATTGTCAACGAAAACACGGGAAATGCGTTTTATTTCGTTCAGCGTTCAGCTAAAACACATTTCGAGCGACCGCTGTCCACGATGTGCATGCAAGCATGCAGAAACAGCAAAAAGCAAGCATGCAGCCAAGAGCACGCAGCAGACGACACGTAGTAGGTATGCTCTCGTGATGTCAGCAGTCAATGGTTGTCAGACCAGCGATCATTTCGCAATACAGTTAGAATTCGATCTAAAGAATACCCGATTTATGAAGTTCGAATTTTATGAACAAATTTTGATTCCGCGGCAAATACTCACAGTGTTCATTGTTCTCATGAACCCGAAGTAACGAAAAAATTAGTAAACCCGATTTAACAGTTTTCCCGGAATAAACGATTAGAAAAAAGGAGTGATTTCTCTTTTATTTTGCCCACAATGCCTCGCAGCTTTTTAGTAGCGCACCAGCAGTAACGTCTAGTTGCCCAAGTAATGGCCCTGGTTTTGTTTTGACAGCGCAGTAAGCTGCTCCCCTGCATGGAGCAACGGACTCAGTAATCAGCGGCACTTCCACCTTGGATTTGAATCCGTTTTACGTGATGTCGCTTTCATGCACAAGCAGTTCGGCTGCCTTGGCAGATTTTCTATATGCGCAGGGGCGGGTTATCTACAAAAGTGATGCGGTAGCGTTCCAGTGCCGCTACGTTACTATTGTCACGTAGTGGTGACGGCAGTCGAAGCAGCGATGAAGACGGACGAAAGGATCTTCTAAAAGAACTGTTTATTGGGCTGATTTGCACCCAAAATGGACTGAATCACTCGGCGGCGGCGAAGCGACAAGCGTGCTCGGCGGTCGTCGAACAGAATGCCCGCCGCTGTCGGCCGTGCTCAATTTAAAGCTGATAGCGAACATTCGAGATAAAAGGCGCAAAGTTACTAGAACATTCCGGAACAACGTAGAATCAGCTTTGCCTGGCTGCGATCAATCGAGATAAATCTAGTCGCGTCTTGCGTCGCAAACGAAGCGATAAGGTGGTGTCGCGGCAGATTTGAAAAACGAATAAACACTGCAAATATTCGCGGCATTACTCCCCTCTCAAAGAAGCATCGACCCGATGCATTAAGACAAATAATGCGACTAGTAAGGGAAAAAAACGGATCTTGCGAAAATAGAGCATGGAAATGCAGCGGCCTTTAGCGCGCATAATACGGCTTCAGACGGACTACATGGACAACTTCTGGTCGTACGCGGCGTCGCTGGGATGCAGTCATTGCGTCAGGGATGACTTCATAATCCAGTTCACCCAGCCGACGAAGAACCTTGTACGGGCCGAAATAGCGGCGCAAAAGCTTTTCACTCAATCCACGGCGGCGAATGGGCGTCCGCACCCAGACTTGGTCTCCTGGCTTGTATTCCGCGTTGCGTCTTCGTAGGTTGTAGCGTCTGGCGTCGGACCGCTGCTGATCTTTGATCCGTAATCGGGCAAGCCTTCGAGCTTCTTCTGCGCGTTGAAGGTAGGCGGCAACGTCGACGTTCTCTTCTTCTGTAACGTTGGGCAGCATGGCGTCTAGCGTGGTCGTGGCATCCCTGCCATGGACGAGCCTAAAAGGCGTCATCTGGGTGGTCTCCTGCACTGCGGTGTTGTAGGCGAAGACGACGTAAGGCAGGATGACATCCCATGTTTTATGTTTGGCATCGACATACATAGCGAGCATATCGGCGATGGTTTTGTTCAGGCGCTCGGTCAGTCCGTTGGTCTGCGGATGGTATGCAGTTGTCCTCCGGTGGCTGGTTTGGCTGTAGCGCAGGATGGCTTGCGTGAGTTCCGCCGTAAATGCTGTTCCTCTGTCCGTGATGAGCACATCGGGGGCGCCGTGTCGAAGAAGAATGCACTCCACGAAAAATTTGGCCACTTCTGCTGCTGTTCCGTTCGGTAGGGCTTTCGCCTCGGCGTAGCGGGTCAGGTAGTCGGTCGCTATGATGATCCACTTATTTCCAGATGTTGACGTTGGAAAAGGGCCAAGCAAGTCCATGCCAATCTGCTGAAAGGGTCTTGAGGGAGGTTCAATGGGGTTCAGAAATCCTGCTGGTCGTGTGGGAGGAGTCTTTCGTCGCTGACAATCTCGGCATGTTTTCACATAGTGTGCGACATCGGCAGACAGTCGGGGCCAGTAATACTTGTCTTGAATGCGGCGGAGGGTGCGAGTAAGCCCGAGATGTCCAGCTGTCGGCTCGTCGTGTGAAGCCTGTAGAACTTCTTCGCGGAGACAAGTAGGTACAACAAGGAGGTAGGCTGTTTTGTTCGCTGTAAAGTTCTTCTTCACAAGGACATCATTCTGCACACAGAAAGAAGACAGTCCTCGCTTGAATGAAGCGGGGGGTGAAGAAACCTTGCCTTCCAGGTACTCGATGAGGCCTTTTAGGTTGGGGTCCGAGCGTTGCTGCTGAGCAAAAGAGCTTGCGCTGATGGGTCCCAGGAAGGCGTCCTCATCGTCTTCCAGCGGCGGTGCATCTACAGGGGCTCGTGAGAGGCAATCGGCGTCAGTGTGCTTGCGTCCGGACTTGTAAACGACGGTGACGTCAAACTCCTGGAGACGCAGACTCCATCGAGCGAGTCGGCCAGAGGGATCCTTCAAATTGGCAAGCCAGCAGAGCGCGTGGTGGTCGCTGACCACCTTGAACGGCCGTCCGTAGAGGTAGGGGCGGAATTTCGACGTAGCCCAGATGATGGCAAGGCACTCCTTCTCAGTGGTCGAATAGTGAGCCTCGGCCTTAGAAAGGGAACGGCTAGCGTATGCGATGACCTTCTCCAGCCCGTCACTTTTTTGAACGAGAACGGCGCCTAGTCCCACGCTGCTTGCGTCGGTATGAACTTCAGTATCGGCGTTTTCATCAAAATGCGCAAGGATCGGTGGGGACTGTAAACGACGCTGAAGTTCTTTGAAGGCTTCTGCTTGCGGCGCTTCCCATTTAAACGGCACGTCTGCCTTCGTCAGTTGGGTCAGGGGCTCGGCGATGCGCGAAAAGTTTTTCACAAATCGTCGGTAATATGCGCATAGTCCGAGAAATCTGCGCACTGCTTTCTTATCGGCCGGCGGTTGAAACTGTTCAATAGCGGCTGTTTTCTGCGGGTCTGGGCGTACTCCTTCCTTGCTAACGATGTGGCCTAGAAACAGCAGCTCTTCGTAGGCAAAGTGGCATTTCTCTGCTTTCAAGGTTAGGCCAGACGACTTGATTGCGTCTAGTACTGTTCGAAGTCTTTTGAGGTGCTCTTCAAAGTTCGAGGCGAAGACAACGACGTCATCTAAATATACCAGACAAATTTTCCACTTCAGGCCTGCCAGCACTGTATCCATTACTCGCTGAAACGTCGCTGGTGCGGAACAGAGACCAAATGGCATCACCTTGAACTCAAACAGCCCATCCGGAGTTATGAATGCTGTCTTCTCGCGATCTCTTTCGTCGACCTCAATTTGCCAGTAGCCGCTCTTGAGGTCCATTGATGAGAAATATTTGGCGTTGCAGAGGCGGTCCAGTGTGTCGTCGATGCGGGGGAGGGGGTAGACGTCCTTCTTTGTTATGTTGTTCAAGCGGCGGTAATCCACGCAGAATCGAAGTGCGCCGTCTTTCTTTCTCACTAGAACAACCGGTGCCGCCCATGGGCTGTTTGAAGGCTGGATGACGTCATCGCGAAGCATTTCTTCGACTTGGTCCCGGATGGCTTGTCGTTCTCGCGGAGACACACGGTAGGGGCTTTGACGGAGAGGTCGGACGTGTTGATCCGTTATAATGCGATGCTTGGCAATTGGCGTCTGTCGCACCTTCGGCGATGTCGAAAAGCACTCACTGTATTTTTGAAGCAGATTGCGGATCTGGTCTTGTCTGTTCCGGTGCAGGGCTGGGTTGATGTCGAAAGTGGGCGAGTTCTCTTGGTCAGGCGGATCTTCTGCGGAGGGGTCGGAGAGGGCGAAGGAATCTCGTACGTCAGATATTTCGTCGTAGAAAGCAATCGTCGTTCCTCTGTTAATATGCCGGTATTCTTCGCTGAAGTTAGTCAGCAGTACTTCGGCCTGGCCATTGCGGAAATGTGCGATGCCTCTTGCGATGCTGATTCCTCGGTCTAGTAGCAACTGCATGTTCCCCTCGATGATGGCTTCAGTGTTTATGGCTTTCGTGGCGCCTACGGTCACGATAACGCTTGAACGGGGTGGGACGCTCACTTCTTCCTCCAGGACACTTAGGGCAACGTGATTTTCCCAAGTTTTCATCGAAGCGATGGCTTCGTCCGTCGAAAGCGTGATCAGCTTGGATCGCAGGTCGATGATCGCCTGATGCTCATTAAGGAAATCCATACCCAAGATAACTTCGCGGGAGCATTGCGGTAGCACAACAAAGGTCGCAGGATAGGTATGTCCTTTGACAGTCACTCGCGCTGTGCATTGTCCTGATGGCGTAATGAGGTGGCCCCCAGCGGTGCGAATTTGTGGGCCGTCCCAAGCCGTTGTGACTTTTCTGAGCTGCGCAGCGAATCTTCCATTCATCACCGAGTAATCGGCTCCTGTGTCGACTAGAGCGGTAACTTTCCAGCCGTCGATAGTCACTTCTAGGTCGGAGGTCCTGGCTCTTGCATTGCATGTCGCTCTCGGCGTCGGGTCACGGCTTCGTCGCGTATGCGAGTCACGGGTTGGGCGTGTGGTCGAAGCTCCTCTGGGTGGCGGCGTCGATTTCAAGGTAGCTTGCGTCGTGGTCGAGGTTCTCATTGTGTGCGGCGTCGGTGCAGCGAGTGTCGGTTCTTCATGCGGCGTCGCGGGTGCAGCGTCTTCATGGGGCGTGGTCGGTGGAGGATCTTCGGCGTTTAGCTCGTGAGCAACCTCACCTCCAGAGGTTGCTGCCTTTAGTTTCCCCTACGGGGGCTGGGCGACCTTCCTCGTACCGCGGCTGCGTAGCTGCGGCGTGGCGACGCAAAGCGCGAGGTTGACGGCGATGGTGAGCGCGAAAAGCGGTTCGGCGTGTACTCTTCTCGACGCAGGTACTCGTCGATTTCGTGCGGACGTTGTCCGAAGCGTGGTCGTGGGGCGTTAACGGCAAATCCTCGAAGACCGATACGTCGGTACGGGCAGTGACGAAGAATATGGCCGGCCTCACCGCAATGGAAGCACAACGGCCGGTTGTCGGAAGTCCTCCAGGCGTCGCATTTCCTGGGGCTTGAGGGTCGGTCATAGGCTGGGCGGGCGGGGGCTGGGAGGCGGCGTTGTGGACCAAGTGGCTCATCTCGGGGAGGACGTGGGGGTTGTCTTTGGGGCTGAGCAGTCTTTACAGCAGCGGCGTAGGTCATGACCTGGGGTTCTGTGGCCGTCGGGGTGCCAAGTGCCTGTTGCACTTCTTCCCGTACCACGTCCATCAGAGTCGATGCTTGTGGCTGTGGGGAGGATGGCAGTAATCGGCGTAGCTCCTCTCGGACGATTTCGCGGATAACGTCCCGCAAGCTGTCGCTGGTGGTGGCCGGCGTGTCCGAACGGATTGCATAGGCAGAGGAAGGGCGGTTGTACTGCCGAGCTCGGACGTCGAGGGTCTTCTCAATCGTGCAGGCTTCCTGCATGAATTCCTCGACCGTTTTTGGCGGCTGACGGACGAGGCTGCCAAAGAGTTGTTCTTTTACGCCGCGCATTAAGAACTGAACTTTCTTTTCCTCGGTCATCCCGGGATCGGCGCGGCGAAATAGGCGCTTCATCTCCTCGACGTAACTGCGGACGGGCTCATTCGGAAGCTGGATCCTGGACTCGAGGAGTCGTTCGGCTCTTTCTTTCCTCACGACACTGGTAAATACCTTCAATAGTTCTCTCTTGAATAGCTCCCATGTCGTAAGGGACGACTCGTAGTTTTCGTACCACGTGCGTGCGGAGCCATCCAATGAGAAAAAACGTGTCCAATCTTTGCCGCATCATCCCACTTGTTGAATGACGCCACGCGCTCAAATTGGTCCAACCAATCTTCAGGGTCTTCGCCTAGGGATCCATTGAAAGTTGGCGGCACCCGCGGCTGCTGCAGTATGATCGGTGTCGACATATTCGGCGAGATTGCGGTGCTCGTAGCCGCGTCTTTTCGCTGTCTTGTGCGGTCCGGCAGTTTCCCGAACTCAGGCTCCTCTCCCTGGAGACGTCGGCTGGCTCGCTGAGCTGCTGGCTCGTCCTCGGGTGCGAAGCGCTCAGGGCTGGCTTCACGACTTGAAGGGGGCGTCCGGAACATGGAAGGCTACCCAGCACCTCCACCAGATGTCACGTAGTGGTGACGGCAGTCGAAGCAGCGATGAAGACGGACGAAAGGATCTTCTAAAAGAACTGTTTATTGGGCTGACTTGCACCCAAAATGGACTGAATCACTCGGCGGCGGCGAAGCGACAAGCGTGCTCGGCGGTCGTCGAACAGAATGCCTGCCGCTGTCGGCCGTGCTCAATTTAAAGCTGATAGCGAACATTCGAGATAAAGGGCGCAAAGTTACTAGAACATTCCGGAACAACGTAGAATCAGCTTTGCCTGGCTGCGATCAATCGAGATAAATCTAGTCGCGTCTTGCGTCGCAAACGAAGCGATAAGGTGGTGTCGCGGCAGATTTGAAAAACGAATAAACACTGCAAATATTCGCGGCACTATTTTAGATTTCGAAGGGCGGAAAGATGCCGACCTCTGTTTTACAAATTTCACAATTTAATGAAATAATTCGTTAAACCGAGTTCCACCTGTATAAACAAGAAAATTTGTTTTGAAAATATCTAGCACACAGGATGAACTGAAACTTCTGGGAATTGTAAAATAACGTGTTAGGAACTAAATGCAATTAGCAGGGTATACACGAAAATATACTGTCATATGGCCCCCTTTAAGAGAATCAGCCATAATATAAGAAAAAGCACTTTGTACAGCAGGCATAGTGGGAGCAATAAATGAAATTTGAACAAAACAGCTAACACGTAGTCACTTAAATTATGGTCTTCATGCCTTAAAAATGAGTTACCTATGCTGGTATAAAGACTCTCTTGTTAGTCTTCATTTTTCTGCCGATGTTGTAGTTGCTTTGTTTGCATTTAATTTCTTGCTAATAGCACATCACGCTGCGATGAGCCAAGAAAAATATTTTAAACTCAAAAGCAACAAGAAAATTTGCAGAATATCTGGCATTTAGGTGTAAGTGTTGGCACTTCATGACAGAGGTTTTAATCACTCAGCTAATCTTGGCAGAGTTATTTTGTTGCCAGAATCAGTGTCGACTCTACATTATGATTTAGGTGCCACCCTGCCTAACACCACTAGTCGGATATAGTAAATAGTGGTTCTAGCCTTGAATTAAAAGCTCTCCGAAAGTTCCGCTATGTGTTTAGTATGCTGCAGTTCTAATAGCAAAATGAAGAATGGCATTTTATTTAATGATGAGGAGAGAGTAGTGATGGAATAATATGCTGCAATCGGAGGAGGCCACAGCAGGTAGTAACTACTAGGAAAAGACTAGTGTACTATTAAACTGCGTGTGTATGTATTTTTGTACCAGCTTTCTATGTGGTTAAGATTACCAAATTTTTTATACATATCAAAGGATGTATTAAAGAACGGAGCAGTGCAGCAGGGTCATCTGCCAGTCCCATTCGTGAAAGCTGCAGGCATGCAGAAGTTCGTGACGATGTGACCCTGGACGTGGATGATCATTAGAGCGCACCAGAATGAGGCCGCGAGAATCAACGACTTTCCAGCAGCCACTTCCCGGTGCAGTTACCAATGAAGCAGACCTTCAGTTCGGCGAGCTGGTATATATGCATCGTTTGTAAAACAGCACGAACAACGTCGGACAAGAACAAGAAGGACACACTCGTCCCGTGTCCTTCTTGTTCTTGTCCGACGTTGTTCGCGCTGTTTTACAAAAGAAGCAGACCTAGAGTTTTGAAATTTTTAATAACAACCACTTTTTGCTCTGCTAAGCAGTGTATAGCATGCATGGTGATAACTAGACCAACTGCTTGCATATCTCTTTTTCAATCTTAGTTAATTTTTTTATTCAGTACCAGCGAAGCTTGTAGCTTTCCAAGACTCCGGGAGGTGTATTGTGTGCCTGTATGCGTGTTGACACTAAACCAACATTTACTGACACAAGGAAGGTATAGGGGATATTTTTTTGTTGGTCATTGTGAAATAATATACTGTAATGATTGCAATAATTGATTAGAAAGTAAAAGAAAACAACCTAATGCAGTCAGATGGGTTTGAACTTATGAGCTTCGAATTTCGTGTTCGGTGCTCTACCAACTGAGCAGTTGAATCTTTCGCAGGTAATTGCTGTCTGTAACCTATCCTTGAGATGTTTACGTGCGCCACCCTTGTCCGTAGCGCTGTATGTAGTATGTCTGGTGTAACAGTGAATGAAATGTGATCCAATGGAAGAGTGGGATTTGTGCGATCACCCTCTTAAAGGGGCCTTTATAGCCTATTTTCACGCATACCCTGCTTTTCGCCTTTAATTCCCAACAGCTTAAATTACAATTCCCCCAATTTTCAGTTGATTCTGAGCGGTAAATAATAATAATAATAATAATTGGTTTTTTGGGGAAAGGAAATGGCGCAGTATCTGTCTCATATATCTTTGGACACCTGAACCGCGCCGTAAGGGAAGGGATAAAGGAGGGAGTGAAAGAAGAAAGGAAGAATAGGTGCCGTAGTGGAGGGCTCCGGCATAATTTAGACCACCTGGGGATCTTTAACGTGCACTGACATCGCACAGCACACGGGCGCCTTAGCGTTTTTCCTCCATAAAAGCGCAGCCGCCGCGGTCGGGTTCGAACCCGGGAACTCCGGATCAGTAGTCGAGCGCCCTAACCACTGAGCCACCGCGGCGGGGCCGGTAAATATTTTTAAAACGAATTTTTTTCGTTTCTTTTGCGAACTGCTTGCTGGTCTGGCAACCTCTGATCGCTGACGTCACGAGCGCATACATGCCACGCGTCGTCTGCTGCAGGCTCTTGAGGTGCTAGCATGCACGCCGTAGACAGTAGTCGCTCGAAATGTTTTTTTTTAGCCTAGCGAAATAAAATACATTTTCCGTGTTCTCTTTTGGGAAACCTTCAACTTAGTACGCGAGCCGAGCGATCCTTGGAAAAGCGGACTTGCTCGTGGTGCCCACTTTCCGATTGTTGAGGAAACAGAAATCGATGGACTCCTGCTTTATTATTTACGCTTAGACGCATGCTGTTCGTATGTTATAAGTGTGGTCTCTTTTGAGCAGTCAAGTGCTCCCGTATGTGAAAAGTGGCACGTGCCGTGCATGCCTTGGCCGATGCGCGCCGTGAAAGCCGTGGCGTTTTGTAGCTTGCTACCAAGTTCTTGTCCGCTATTCATTGCTCGATAATTTAACTCATATTATCAAAAGGTGCACTGCAGTAACCTTGAGGCACAAAGGAAGTGGAGAAAAGTGCCGAGTGCGACCACTTCCGCCCTGAATGTACGCGTTTGTAAGTCGAACGTAGATTTCCTTCGACTCATAGAACCTTTTTGTAGGAACCAAGCCGCTTGCAAAACCCTACGTGACTCTAATGCTTTCACTGTCTGCACCGATGAATAGCCGCCGCCGTCTAAATGAGTGCTTTGAAATAATAGTACAGCATTTGGTGTGTGTGCACATTGTGTCCCAGGAGTGCCACGATTAGGACACCTGAAACCCCGCGTTGAGGTTGTTTACATTGCTGTGCGCAAACAGTACAGCTCGTTTGCGTGACATAAAACGCCAGGTGGGTTATCCTTATGTTTAATACTACGTACTTTTGCTCACAAATTGCACTTTTACTCATTTACACACCATGAAAACACTGCAATAAGCACCGATGATGCAGTATTGCTTGCTTGGGAAACTCATCGAGTAGGATACCGGCGCTTTCCACTAATTGTATCTTCTTTCTCTTATGTCACCAAAATTTAATTTTAGATCGGTTTAGCTAAAAATACGTTCCGACATTACTTGAATTAATGAAAACGACCCGATTTGTTGTCCACAGTCGACGCCGACGGCTGCTGCCGGCTGCCTTCTGCACATGCTATATATATGCAGACCGGGTCACATATCGGCACTTCCCCCTTATTGTACTCGCGTTCTGCGATGTAGGCAATCATCGCTTTGAGGGCACTGTATCCAAAACTACGCTCGACAGCTATTTGCAGGCGCTAAAACTTGCGAATTCGCTCTCTGCAATCACCGAAATCGCACGCACGAATCCTGCGTACTCGCTAGGCCTCGTCATGAATGGGGCCGGCGGTCCACCGTCAACCGAAATTCAAAAAAATGGCAAAAGTTCCTGACTGATTAGAAACAAAGTGTGAAGATGTGATATGTAGCCACTCTTTTCGCTTTTTTCGATACGAATAACGTACACAAGCGCAGTTTTTCCGGCCGTCGCCTCACCGGGCGTGAAGCTTTCGCTCGGCAGCACAAGCCCAGGCGGCGGTGGCGAGCGGCACCGTCGTGCAGCGTTTTCTGCCAGTGTCACTTGCTCGCCAATCAGTTCTATGCAAGGGTGGTGAAACGGGCTAGTTGGTAGCTCATATTTGAAAAAACAGCGCACCTTTAGACATGGACAGAGGCAGATATAACGACACAGCGCTGACTTCAACTAGTTCTTTATTGCAGAGTGACACAGTATATATGCGAAAGGTGGGCGGGAATACATGGGAAGCAGCTGCTATGTTTGCACGCGACAGAAAGATAACTGAGGCGAAAAGGTACGAGGTGATAAAGTGCAACTGGGAGCGTATAAAAGGTAAGGGCTGGTAGAGGATGTCACCGAAAGGCAGTAACAGAATGACAAATGACAATGCGGTAACAACATGAAATAATAAGAAAAAATATAGTAAAAGCCAAAAGGGCATTACAAGCAGAATGAAGATAAAATGCATTAAAAGGTCCAAACCAGGCCGTTAAAAACAAATACAATTAAAATCGACTAAAAGAGCCAAAAAAGGCAAAAACAGGAGGAAAAATTCGATGCCAAAAGGGCCAATAAGATCAAAAAGGTTGAATTCGGAATCCATCCTATAAAAACGTCGAGGAGAGGATTCAGAACCCACCCAAAAAATATCGAGATTAGGGAAAGACTGCCTAATTACGGCAAGGAAACCTGGTTCAAATAATCTAATTCCCGTTTGGTTAGATCTATCTATGGTGTGCTCAAAGTCTTCTCCTAGCTTTAAAATGTGGGCGCCTTCTATGATTTCACGTGTGAGTTGATGCGCATTCTCCCCGAGAACAGTGCATTCATGAAAAAGGGTTCACAAGAACGGGAGGGGCATTTTTAGCAGTGGACTCCCAGGTTTATCTTTGCAGTGTTGTAGACAATATTTGAATGCTCCATAAGACGCTCATTGAGGCAGCGCCCGGTTTGGCCCACATAAACCTTGCCACATCTCAAACCAATTTTGTACACCACACCAACTTCGGAAGGAACGAAAGGTGCCTGGTGTTTAGCTGGGCAGGCTAGCCCTCGCAAGGCTGGGGCATTCACTGTACGACAGAGCTTGGATAGCTATATCGGGCGCCGAGAAGACTACACGGACACCTGCTTTTTGCCCAATCTTTTTGAGCCTGTGCGAAAGGCTGTGCAGGTAAGGCACCACAGCAACATTATGTTGGTGGTCCCGGCCAGCACTCCCTACTCTTCCTTTGAGTTTTTTGAAGACGGAGCCAGCTGCTGAGATCATCAAGTGCTCAGGGTAGCCAGCTTTTGCCAGCCGAAGGGTTTGCTCTTTGAAGCTTTGGCACTTAGAGTGTGGGCGAGATTTTATAAGGGCATTTGTGAAGCATAGGCTGACGATACTTCGCTTAACGAGCTTCGAGTGAGCCGAACTGTATGGTAACAGGGACTTGTCCCCTCTTGGTTCGAACCACCAACAAAGGTGGTTTTCTGCGGTTGATAGCCTTAAATCTAGAAAGCGTAAAGATCCACTTTCAGGTAACTCAAGGGTGCGAGCAAGGGGCGCGAGGCACTGTTCAAAGGAAGAAAGCACATCTGAAACGGCATTAGGAAAAGTATATTCGTTACTGGCCAAAAGAACTATGTAGTCGTCAACAAATCTAAATACCTTCACAGCAGCTGACGAAGAAAGCTGCACTTCTAGCAATCGGTCATGATGGGAGAGGAAAATATCGCTTAGGATTGGAGCAATGCAGGAGCCGATGCGCACTCCGCTTTTTTGAATAAAAGTACTATCACCCCATGAAATAAAATAAGAGTTAATGTAAACTGTCAAAAGTTCTAGGAAGCCGGCCACAGAGAAACCAATAGAAATCTGAAAGCAGACGGATCCGAACGAGTCAATACAACTTTTAACGCGCAAAAGAAGCTTGCGATGTGGAAGAAAGTAATAAAGGTCCTTAATATCACCCGAAAAGGCATGAGAGCACCACTTTCAGCGGCTTTAAATTCAGCAACTTTTCTGGAATCCTTCAAAAGGAAAGGGTCATCTAATGTCAAAACTTTGAGTTTGGTTTGAAGGAATAGCAAAAGGGATTTCTGCTTCCCATGTATTCCCGCCCACTTTTCGTATACATACTGTGTCACTCTGCAATAAAGAACTAGTTGAAGTCTGCGCTGTGTCGTTATATCTGCCTCTGGCCGTACTAAAGGTGCGCTGTTTTTCCAAATACAAACAGTTCTATGCGCAGGCACTGAATGAAAGCACATCTTCGCTGGTGCACGCATATCTCGTATGTCGCCGTGGCTAGCATGAGGTCCAATAAATTTTAAAATTCTTAAGTTTATTCAATGTCATACCAACTAGTCCCCTACCACACTCTTCTGGTTCCCACTAACCTGACTCTTTAACATTACTACGATACGCGATCGTTGATCGTGCTGGCGTCGTCATCGGTCTAGCGTGACAGACCAGTGCGTCAGCGACGGCATTTGTGTACCGATGAGCCCACCGACCGTCGATCGCCATCGCATCGGCCTATAGTGTGACCGGGCCCTACCTATACCGAAGAAAAGCTCGGTTATTATCGCTTTTGCGGTACCAGTCATTCATATATGCGGGACGACTGCTACTTCGATCGGCCGCGTAAGTACAGGGGGGAATGAGACCTCGCTGCGCATATTGCAGCAACGAGAGCAGACGACGTTGCTCCGTGCACGTGCTAGTGACGTCATGAAAGCTTTGAATATGGCGGTCGCTGCCAGTGGGAGGAGTCTCCCGGTCTCAGTTTCGATCGTGTTTTTTGGAAAACACAGCGCGTCCAGGGCAGCCAAATTTCGAAAATTGAATCATAAGCTCTTGCATTAGTTACTGAAGCAGAAAACTGCAATATGAAGAACGACCATGTCATAGCCCCTTTAAGCTACCTACACCTCACATTATTATCTCACATACTCAGTCACATACAGTAGTAGGCTGCCCTACCATGTGGAATACCACCTGACATAGATACCTATAAAGCCTCGTTTTAACCAAGTGACACTAACATGCCTCTGTTGACTAGCAGTACCATGTTTTACTGTGGATGAAAAGGTCCCAGTGGGTTTGATTTCCATCTAACTCTCCCATCTCGAAGTTTACCTTGATAAGCCCGAGTTGGCAGCTCTTGCCATGTTATTTGGCTTCGTGAGGACACACAAGCTGCCACTAAATCAATCCCGGCCATGTCGCATGTACACGACCACCTGCCATAGCCGTGGCCATAATTTTTCTTTGACAGCGCTGACGACACCGGATTTTCTGGAGAATGAAGCGTCAAACACTTTCGCGTTAGTAAAGGCCCTTGTCCTAATAAAGGGCTTCGATTCTGGCAGCCTTGCTGCCATGGGTAGTGCAAGAGGGTTATCGCACAACTTCCACTCTCCCGTCGGATCATGTTCCATGCGACACTTGCTACTGAACATATATGTCTGTCACTACTGAAAAGGGCGGTGCTGGTGAACATCTCAACGATAGGTTACATGCAGCAGATACCTACGGAAGAAGATTGAACAGCTGTTGTCTTGGCGGAGTTGATAGAGCACCGAACATGATATTTGGCGCTCATAGGTTTGCATCCCACTTTCTTTCTAATCAATTATCTCAACGATTACATTATTATTTTACATTGATCAACATAAAAACAATTGCCTATGCTTTCATTGATGTCAATGGCTGTAGGCTCCATTAATAAGTGCAAGATACTGCTGCCTGAGAATGTTGCGATGTTTCACTGTCAGTTTAGATGAACCAAAAATTCATAATTTCTGATCAAAGAGGTTCGAATAGAGTGAAATCTCGTTATAACTAAGTCTAATTTTGACCTAAAATTTCTTATACCCAACGATCGTTCTAAATATCTCCAAAAGTTTGCAAATAAACCCAAGCAAAGGGTGCTCTCAGGGGGCCAACAGAAATGTGCAATAACTCACAATTGTTGAATTCAGAGATTGGTATAAGCATGCGAAAACATCGGTCTTTGTTCTGTGTTGGAGAGCAGAAATGAGCACTAGATGGTGATACTTGCTCCGGCCAGATTTATTTAAGGAACAATGCAATCTTTGGTGGCAGTGAGCAGTATTTGACAGGACAAAATTCTCCATGAAATCAATTAAATGTAGAGCTTTCTCCACATCAGCCCACAGGTACTTTCTCTAGGTAGCCCTTCGATTTCCTGGCCGTGTCGGCAGCCTCTGCACTTTTTACAGCTCATTCTTCACTTTCCGGTTCACTGTCAGCATCCCAACTTGCATCATCTGCAAGAATCGGCCTCGTCATCGATTTCTTGGTCGGTCAGTTCAGGTGCCACAACCAAGTTGTCTTGAGCAGAGACTAAGTTCTCAAACGTAACATTCAGAAACACCAGTCGACATGATGACAAGGTGATCATTCTTCATGTATCCTTTGGAACGGATGTCAACAGATGTCTGCAACCTACTGTCTTGCATTCACATTTGTCAACTGAGTTCTAGATGCAACACTGAAGTCCTCAATAATGTCCCCTTTTGCGCTCGCTGTGGACTACCAAAAAATCGTCTCAAATGAGACTACTTTGTGCTTCTGCATTGCCATTTTGCGCAACAGAGTTGATTGAGTCATGGAGTGCAGCCCACTTGCGCGCAGGTCTGCACATGTGGCAGGGGCGTGCGGCATGATGAGGCGATGGTTCGATCACGTGCCGGTCATGCGTCTGTCAACTTGATGCTATTTCGTAGTGCCCTTATATGGTGCGGCATGTGAATTCACGGTAGATTCATACACACTACTACTGTGGACTATTCAGATGATCAAAATATTGCATTTCTTTAAGTTTTTACGGCTCCTTGTGCATTTTGAGCTATGCGAATACAAAAAACATTCTTCATTATAACCAATAGAGTGTCAGATTTTGCACTCTTCATTTCATTATACTGTTAATTTGCTGTATCCATGTTTGTTATAACGGGATTAAACTATAGTGAAAGTGCGAATCGAATAGCAAATGCTTTCTGAAATTCAGTCAGAATTTTTAACATGAATTTTCATACCTTTAATATTTGTTGCTTCAGTCTTGCTTGCTTGCCTAAATTAACAGTGGCAGGAAAGTTACATGCAGATTGTATAATGAATTTGGCAATATATCACTGAATTGATTTTTCATATCGACGAGATATGGACAGCCCATGCTCGCAACATGAGTAGGCCACATTCAATTTTGTATAGTGCTGTTTCATTTCCAGACAACTGTCAAGATTGCCATGACTGATGTGAATGGCAGTGCGAGATGGCCTGTCGTTTCCTATGACATCACCCTTAGTCGTGGCATTGCAGTTCCAGAGAAGTTCCATAAACTGTGGATATGGGGGCGATTTGTCGGTCTCAGAAATTTAAAAGTTGTGGTTTTTAAAAACAACTTATTGGCACATCTGCTGCCAGGACTCGGAGCATAAGGCTATAACAAGTAACGCTGTCATCACAGTGACCACATTAACTGCTGTCCAGGCCCCACATTATTTCTGAGTTTTAATGCGACAGTGTTACCGATCCTTTGTCACAGAAAACTCTGCAGTGGCGTTGGCCGGGGTGGAAAGTCCTAGTGGAAAAGAGAAATAAAAAATTCAGGAACAGCTCAGCAATGTTCAGATACACCAAATTTCTCTGAGAGGTGGTAGTGGGAATTAAATCCTGTGAGACAGGACCGCTACCCACAGGCCACTAAGCTTTCTCTTTTTCTCTGTTGCCTGTTCTGACAGTTTACTACAGGTCACAAACAGATTATGTTGTGCAGTGCGCTCTCAAAATCGGGAGTGGACATGCGTTTCGCTCATATCAGAAACCTCGAACCTTTTCAGAATGCACAGCTGCTCTATCAAGCTGACAAATTTGTTGGGTTCAAGCTGGATAAAGGTAGACCTAATGAATGCGTGATGAGAATTCGACCCAGTGATGCAGTCGTATTCTAATTTTTTTCCCTCAAAACACTCGAAAACTTGCACTTTGCAGTGCAGCAACTAATGCGTTCATCTCGGGGGTACTGACCATTTTCAAATGGCACCGAATTTTAAAAAAAATTATTTCTGTGCTATGCAATCAGTGTTTGGTGTAAACCAAATTGTGATACCTTTAGCCATACCAAAGCACTCAGAGGGATATGTGCAGTCTTTCTGTAATTAATCATGAATTTTGAACATTTCAGGCTTCAACAGTCGGACAGTGCAGCTCCTGATGGAGATCAGAGCTGACATCAGAGAGCTTAAAGGGAATCGCGCAACTGCTCTGCCGCATTGTCTTGGAGAAGAGCTGGTCCCATTGTGTTCCATGGGAGATGTTGAGCAGCTAGAAGAAATCCTTGGAGACCCTGACAGAAGGGCTGTTCTGGTCAGCCAGGCGTTTCAGTGGTTGTTGTAAAGAAATGTTTTTCTGATTGCAAGTTTTATAATCTGATTCGTAAACATGGAAATTCTGCATTCAGCATTGTATCTGTCAGCACTGTTTTCACTGGTTATTCAAAATTATGTGGTTACTTGGTGCTTGAGTTCACGCGGTGAAAAGATGAGCTCAGAATCACCTTGAGTACTGCTTTAAGCCAAAGCTAAAATGGCTATGGCTTATTTTGTGGTACAGCATGGGTACAGCATTCTAGAAGGCTGCAGTAGAGAAGGTGCAGCTTTTCCTGTGAGCCTTCTGAAGTGGCTGCCATGGCACGGTGCTAGTGTAGACAGCAAAGTCCCTGCCATGAAGGACTTGACACAGATTGAGCCTTCTGAAGTAGCTGCCATGACACGGTGCTAGTGTAGACAGCAAAGTCCCTGCCGTAAAGGACTCGACACAGATTTATGCAGTGCCTCCCCCCCCCTCCCTAAATAGCATGAATAAAATTTCCTGATTTTTGATATCGCCAGGTTGGCAGTTCTGCAGTATGCTTGCACTTAAGGTTATGGCTGCTTCAAGTAACGAAAATTAAAAGTACCTGCCTAGAAAATTGAACTTTTCCGGGAACCTACAGGCATAAAAATATGGAGTGCAAGTTGACTGCATTTGTATTGCTCTCACAGATTGTTATTTTTTGGAAGGTGCAGCATGGTCTTCATCTCTTAGCTGTGCCATTTTTTTACCTTTGTCACTATTGATCAATGTCTTGCAGTTTGCTTACATGAAATTTGGTGAACTCATTCTTGGGTTTCTGGTACAGTTAAGAAATATTTGGGGAGGGGGGAGGACATGCTTAGTCGCATCACACTGAAAAACAGTCGCTCATGGCTTGAGCATGTTTCGATCAGCTTGGCATCAGCACATTCTTCTAAGCAATGCAGTCAATACAGGTGTATCGCAGCATTTATTTTGGTTGCACATGCGTTTTTTTTTCATCATGTGCATGAAATAGCAGTTCATTGGGGAAAAATGGGTGTAAACAATTTCTGGGTGCTAAGCATAGATAAAGGTGTTATTTGCTGTGCCTTGTATGCAATAAATATGACAACTTATAAATGGTCATTCATTCTTTATTTGTATTCAACATCTTATTATAATTTGTGCTGTAATGGTTTTCACATCAAGCGGCTTGCCTTGATCGGAGGCGACACAGTGGACGAGGCTACACACCTCATCCTACAAAATTTCATAAAGACGCCAGTCGCCTTGCAGTTTACGCTGGAAGGCGGAATGCACAGACGACCTTTTAGGCAGCTTCGCCTATATAGTGTTGTTGGCGAGTTTTTGCATGCCATGTTTTTTTGCCCTTGTTTGCGCTTTGCGACGTTTCTGGTCCCTTGCATTCTCTTTCCGCATTGTGTTTAACTGGTTGCTTGATTCACTGTGGCTTTGATTTTATGTGCTATGCAGTAAATGCAATTGTTTTGAGAAGAAATGATGCACAGATGCACCCTTTTTCCTTGTATTGCAGGTTCCATTTAACTGGCAGCAAGCATTTTCCCTTCAGAATAATCTGCTTGCAGAGATAATTGATATTTCTTTTAGGGCCACTGCAGTTGCATTACTGGACAACAAAAAGTAAAAGAACTCTTTAGTTTGAATTTTGATTTCTCTGAACTATTACTTTGGTTCTGTCAACTTGCAGTGCATTAAAAGGGCTCTTTAATTCGATTATTACGGGATTTAAATTTTTAGTCTGTTTTTCTAGAGAATTGCTGTGAAACATTAAATCTTAATTATCATAGCGTAATGATCTGTTCAATTTACAAGCTTATTTCGTTATCAGGAAATGATTATCATGTGAACAAAACCAAGCCACAAATTATGGCATTCTTGTTCGAGCCTTAAAAGGGCACTGAAAGGGGGGGGGGGCCCAACGAGGGTAAGAAAACCTAATGAAACTGGTAGATATTGAATTGCCTATCAGCCGCCTGCAAAAATGTTCAGTATAGCTAATTTAAAGCAGAGATATTGGCAATTAAAAACTGCCTCCATGTTTTACCTCTAAACTCATACACCAGCCGCCACAGCTATAGACAGAGGAGGGAATACAAAGGGGGAAGTGCTCCAGTCACCTTCTGGGCCGGGCAAGCACCCTTCCTTTTTCTCTGTATTCCTCGCGATCCAGTGATAGCACTCTGCATCATGACGCCATTCGAGCTAGCCAATGCAATGCGTACAATCTCGGGCGAACGCCTCGGGACGTGGGTTGCGGCACAAGAGCGCGAATTTTCGAAAATGTCTTGCAAGTTACCAGCTTGCTCTTGAGGACTTGTATTTGACAAGCACGCTCAGTGGCATTTCCACTACATAATGCACATATTTGATTCCAACTTTCTCAACTCCCCTTTCGCAACCCTTTAGCTTAAATTTGGGCTCTTAAATGTCCACCATTACTCACATCTAGGCCACCTTCGGTTCCAAATGGACACCCTTAAGTTAGAGGCCACGAAAGTAAATTGGCAAAAAAACCTGCAAAATGCAAACAGCAGTTGAGAGAGTCGCACAAAAGAATTTTGGCAGTGACATTTGTTAGCGACTATTGTCTAACATTTGCCCAGCCCTCTTCTAGCTGGGGAGTTTTGGAATCAGGCCCTGTATTGGTACAGTTACTTATTTTTATTGGCTTTGATAGTTTTTATAACGTTTCAGTTATTTGACCCTTCATTTTCTGGTTGAGGTAAGCCTGTCAGATGTCGTGTGAAAAAAAAGGTTCCTCTTAGCGTGATGACAATAATGAACCTGATTAGGAGTAAACCATTGGGCGAAGCAGCATTCTACCATATTTACTCGAATGTAACGCGGCGACGATTGTAACGCGACGGTCAGCTTTTCGGGTGTGAAAATGGGAAAAAAAACTACGATTGTAACGCGAGGGTAGACTTCGGGCGTGCGACATAAAAACCGAAAAAACCCGAATGTGAAGCGAGGAACCGACATCGCACAGTTCTGAGGGTCAAAGGCAACTTTATTGAAATACAAGCCAAACAGGCATTCCTATACATCCTCATCCTGACGGCAGTTGTCGCCGTCACTGTCATCATCACAGTTTGGCTCTTCTTTGTCACTAGCTGCCTCCCACAGCAAGTCGTCCTCGCTTCCGTCTAGAGCATTTGAAATTGAGCATTTCTTAAATGCGCGGTAGCCCAAATCATGAGGCAGCCCGTACCAGGCTGCTGAAACCCAGTGGGCAACAATAGACGTGCTTGATCGTTTCAGCCTAGTTGCAGGTGTTGTTGTTGATCCGCTTTCAATCCACTCCGAGTATAATTGTCGCAAGAGATCCTTGAAGGGCTTGTTCATGCAAACGTCCAGAGGCTGGAGAATGGAGGTCTGCCACCCTGTATAACAACGAGATGCGTTCGGTCACGCTGTAGCTTTTGTTTGACGCCGGGTGTCAGGTGACCTCGGAAAGAGTCCAGAACCAATATTGCTTCAATATGCAGCAATGCGCCTGGCCTTCGCTCCCACACGCTTTGAATCCAATCTATGACAAGATTAAAGTCCATCCATCCTTTTTCGTGACAGCGCACGATGACGTCTTTCGGGAAAGTTTTCTTCGGGATCGTCTTCCGGCGAAAAATGAATAGAAGGAGCTTGCGGCCGTCACCCAAACATGCCACCATAACGGCAATCCGATTATTTTCGTTGCCTGTGCTTCTAAGGCGAACTTCATGCTCACCAGACTTGTGCACAGTTCTGGACATAGGCATGTCCAGATACACGGGGGTCTGGTCGGCATTGCCGATATGTCCAAGTGGCATGTTGGTAGAGCGACCAAGATCGATGACGTAGCGCTGGAACTCTCGAAGTTTTGATTCGAAGTTCCCGGGCAGCTTCTGGCAAATAGAAGTCGTGCGTCGGAGGGAGAACCCGGCCCTTCGCATAAACTTATGCACCCAGCCTCGTGATGCCTTAAATTGGTTTTGGGTCAAACCCGTGTCCCGCGCAAGCTCCTGTGCTTTACACTGAAGCATTTCAATGCTTACTCCAAGTAGTAGGGAACGTTGCTCGCTAATGAACTCTGCAAGGGGACGCTCCAAATCCAGGAAGCGGCCTTTCTTGGGCCCCCGAAAGCCTTTTCACAGGCTGTTGCAGTTAAACAATTCCTCGCGATGTTTCCTACATTCTCTGATCGTGGATTCGTTTACGTCCAGACGTCTTGCAACCGCTGAATTTCCCACTTTCTCAGCAAGCAGAATAGCGTTGCGCTTGAAGCCAGCTGTATACTGAGCGCGTGGGCAGGCCATTCCGCTTGAAGACAACTCGACCGTTTGATGGAGTCAGGCAGGTTCCCCTCCTACCTTCACTCCTTTCTCTTCTTCTCCCGATTGAGCCAGACCACATGAAGACTTCAGATTATAAAGTGCCGAATTTATTTACAACTATTCACAACTGCGGTGACACGACTCTGCCGTCGGGATGCGGCCTCTCGTCAGGGCATGCACCACCCGTCTCTCTCACCCTTCTTGGTCGTCTCTCCTCTCTTCCCGGTCCTCCTTTCCAGCTTGCCCCCCCCCCCCCCCCCCCTCGTCCTTGCTTCCCCGCTGCTCCATTCGGTCGACTCCCTAGGAGGGCATCTTGAGCTGGTTCCTGTCGTTACGGAGGCGGCGCGCAGAACTTGGTCTTAGCGGATGATGCCCCCTGCTTTTCGAAGGGGGGGGGGGGGGTGGCTCTCGTCCGTCGTGAGCGGCAAGCACACACATAAAAACACAAAGCGCCGGCTGTTTCTTGGGAGCGCCGAATTGCCCTCACGTACACACACATAACCGAGGCGGCCGTTTCTTCCGGATACGTTCGCATGCGATGCGGCCCCGCGCCCGACAGATAGAGATAGGTCTAAGACTCGAAGCACGGAACGCACAACTACACGCACTGGCACCAAACACGAGAAAGCGCTAACAAAGCGCTTTGCTTCATGCCCTGCTGCCTTTTAGTCACGTGGTCTCATTTTTGCATCAGTTGCAAGGGATAACCGACCGATGGCGGTGGGATCGCTCGCTCCTTTGCTGGCATCTTGGCGGCGATTCCGAGCGCTCGGTACCTCTGAGATGGCTGTTCCATTTTGCTACCACGGAGGCCACACAACCTCGCTACAGGTTGCGAGTATTCGTCAAGAAGTGCCGCCCTCTCATCGTGCCAGTGAAATACCCCGAGTGAAATACCCCAAGTGGCCTAATACAAATATCTCAGGGTATGGGTAAACAACGGGCATATGTACACGGAAAAGCACGAACAGTATCTCATAGCAAAAGGCCGAAGAGATGCCGGGATAATGAAACATAGGGCATTGGGGGGGTACAAGAGGTATGAAGTCCTCAGAGGTATTTGGAAAGGAATAATGGTGCCGGGGCTTACTTTCGGGAATGGGGTTCTATGCTTAAGGGCTGAAGTTCAGTCGCGATTAGAAGCAAATCTTAGAACTTTCGGAAGATTAGCACTAGCTGCCCACGGGAAAACCACAAACGAGGCAGTACAGGGGGATATGGGCTGGGTAGCGTTCGAAGCACGAGAAGCTCAGAGTAAAGTACTATACGAAGAAGGCCTGAGGAAATTGGATGATAACCGGTGGGCAGCTAATGTATTTAAATACCTGTACAGAAAGAGCGTTGACACAAAGTGGCGGAAACGAACTAGAAAGCTGGCCAGTAAGTTTGCCAGAGACGAGGAAGGAGAAAGAGAGAGCATTAAAGGACAGGTTAAAAACGTCGAAGGTAAAGATTGGATACATTCAATGGAAAAGAAGCATTGTGTAGAACTATATCGATGCTGGAAAAGGCAGATCAGGAAGGAAACGTTTTATGATAACTCAAGAGGCAGTGCCCTCCTCTTTGAAGGTAGGTCAGGGTGTCTTAGAGCGCGCAGCTACAGAAAAAAATTTAACGAAGAAGTTGACACATATGCTGTGTGTGGTAAATCTGTAGAAACAATAGAACACCTCATCCTAAAATGCGATGGTATCCATCCCGATGTCGATGCAGGCACAGTCACTCTTCCTGAGGCCTTAGGGTTTAGACATAACAATAGTCATGTAAATAAATCTGGGGTGGAAATTAGCAAAAAGCGATTGGAGGATGGGTGGTACAAAAGCAGAGAGGCGACATATGTTTTAAAGTGTAGGAAGACGTTCTTTTAAAAGGAAATGGCGAATTGTATTAACAACTTACAGCAGAGTAAACAAAAATAAACGAAACAAAACTGCGCATAGTGGCACCAACCACTGCCCCGTTTCAAAGGGGATGCTCCTACCTTCCATCCATCCATCCATTGACTCTAGCTTGCGTCGACACTTGTTCGCTTGTTCTTACTAGCGTCTTTTTTTGCGTTTGCGATTAGGTTGCCGTTTTGTCCTAGTAGTTGTGACCTGTGGTTCACGTGCTCGTTGACCGGCGAGTTGGAGTGTGTGATTTCGAATGACCAGTACGATCAACGCACATGTTTAACACATGAAATGATTTTAATAGTGTGTGTGTTTGGTGCTGTTCATAGCATTTTTAAACCTAGTATGCGATGGTAACGCGGGGGGTGACATTTCCTTTCTACTTTCGGCAAAAAAACTCGCGTTACATTCGAGTAAATACGGTACATTGAGCTAATCTGTGGCAGGCCACATTATCAATGAAAACCTTGTCAGTGTTACACTACCTCCTAGAAACTTTCCGTGCTATGCGATGCTGGCACTGTACTTGTCACTTGCTTGTCTAATGTCGATGTGAAAGGTACCCCTTTCTATATTTAGTTCCACCTTGGAATCCTGACAGTGTACGAATGGGCTGCTGACTACTTATGCATCAGAGAAAATGTTCTAGGCTCACTGTTCGCCTGTGCACTGCCACAGTGTGGCTGCTAGAGAATCTAGAATAGCACATCCGTTCAGCCTCATCTTTTATTAGTAATTACTGTAGTATATAATCCTGCATTAAATTGGCGTGCAAAAGTAGACCCATTAAGGACATTGTTCTTTTTTTGTGAACAGTAAAAAGTTTGCGGGACTGATTGGTATGCTGTTGCCTGTCAGATGGAAAAATACACTGAATTCAGAAAATATCGAATTTAAATTTAAAGTTTTTCCGTCTCTTGATTCAAATTTGTGATGTTTACAATAAAAAAGATCCCATGGTCACCATCTTCAAGTTGCAGTGTAACATAGCATGTGGAATATGAGCTAAAAAATTGGTTAGTACAGCTTTCAGCTGTGTAATTAGTGAGCAGCAGTGGTACCTGTATTTTTATTTGTGGCTATTTTTAGCTTGCAAAGGCTGTTTTCAGTGGGATGATTTTTTTGGATCAGCATGTATTATTCAACCAGGCTAACAGTAGATTTATCTAGGTAAAGTGATGCCATTACAGGAAACTGGAATTACATTCTTTCACAGGCTTAGTAGAGCAGATACATATAGTATAGATGATATGCGACTCTAGCTGAATATTCTTGTTCGAAATAAAAGGTATGATACACAGGTTATAACATAAAAGTACACGTTTGCGAGCAGCAAATTTTATTTACTGATTTCTGCTCATTGTTTATCAGCATTTGCTGAAATTTATTGTCATGTTTACAAAGATGTGCCAATAATTGGAAAACTACAAATAGCTAATCAAATGTGTTTTATTCGGTTTACTTAACGAAAAAGTGTAGTGCACATTCGAATGGAATAATGCTTTCAAATTTTTGAGGTAGACTTAATTTTCAGTAATGTTGAATAGAGCATGCTGTAGTTTTTTTCCTTTTCTTTTGCTTTCTGAGAAAAAAGTCCATTTTGTGAGTCGCTAGCAACACTGTGCTCTTCAATTTGGTTTGTACAGCTTCCACGCCTTTACAGATTTGCACAAATTTCGTGCCTACTTTTGCGGTTATTGCAAATACACTTGATGTGTTTTTGCTGCGGTCTTTTCTATTTTATTACAAGGTTTGACCACATAGCTGAGAATTCGTGTTTTGCACGTTCATTTTTTGCACAGTTTGTAATTAACTGTCTGATTACAGCTGTTCTGGAGCGGAGGGTGCCTAATGCAGATGTGGCCTGCATCAACTCCCATATTCCAAGGTTTTTGTGTGGCACCAGGGACAGGGATGGTGGCCGGAAGGCCAGGATGAACTTGACGCGGGCACTCGATCCTGACCACTGATAGAGCTTTTGTGAAATAATGCAATAAAACATGCAACAAAACTACTTTTGAATTTGATATATCATACTTCAGCTTTGCACAGCCATGCCAGAGTCTCACTCTGGCCATGTTAATTTCATTTCATTTCATTTATTTCATCCTTAAATGCCCGAAGGCATTACATAAGGAGGGGTTTACAAATGGTTTTGTGTAAATGCACTCATGATGAAAACATAGGCACAATGAACTTAACACTAGAACTTTTGTAAACACTAAAAAAAAGAGGATCAAGCGGTTACAAAAAGGGTAAGAAAAAAAAGAAAAAAAGCACAAAAATACAAGGGAAAAAATGCCGGAAAAAGTACAGGGAAACTACAGGTTCACGTATTCTGAAAATGACTAGTGAGTTTCGCGCGAAATGTTTTGCGATCGTTGCGTGAAACTACGTCGTTTGACAGGGCATTCCAATGGGTTATTGCGTCAGGAAAAAAAGAACTGCTCATTGCTAAAGTACGGCTCTTGATGCTGGCTAAGGGGTGGCTGTGGCTGAGGCGACTGGATGTTCGGATCGGTGGTTTCAGCAGGGGGTGCTTTGACGTCGGATGGTAAAAATAGCTGTGTAGTAGACAAAGGCGTGAAATAATGCGGCATGACTCAAGTGTGGTGAGGGAGATAGAACGTTTGAGTGCAGTGATGCTAATTTCTTTTGTGTATTCAGAGGTGATAAAACGGGTCGCGCGGTTTTGGATGCCCTCCAGTTCGGCGGTGAGGTAGGATTGAGAGGGATGCCAGATGGATGATGCAAATTCAAGTTTGGGAAAGACAAATGTTAGGTAAGCAAGTTTTTTTACTTCGGGAGATGCTGACTTGAGGTTACGTCGTAGATAACCTAAGACACGGGAGGCATCTGAACATATTCTTTGGACATGGTTTACCCAAGATAGTGAAGATGTCAGATGCAATCCAAGATACTTATACGACGTTGTTGGGACAATTGGGACTGAGTTTATATTGTATGAATGTTGAATAACTGCGCGTTTGTGAGAGAAAGACAGTTGGCACTTATCACAGTTTAAAGGCGTCAGCCATGTGTCGCACCATGTGGCAGGTGACTATCGGTGGGATCATGAAGGGGGCTGTATATTAAACAAAAATCCGCGAACAGTCTTAATTTGGTGCTTGTGTTTAATGGAAGATCGTTGATGGAAATGGGAATAGCAGTGGGGATAAGCCAGCCCCCTGTGGGACACCTGATGATACATCGGTAAGGGATTAGCGGTAGCCATTGCATGAAGTGAATTGCATGCGCCCATTTAAGAAATTATCAATCCAGGTTATTAGGTTATGAGTTTTGCGAGCAGGTGCGAACAAGAAACACGGTCGAAGGGTTTGGAAAAGTCTAAAAAATAGCGTCTATTTCAAGGTTATTGTCCATAAAGTGTAGGATGTCATGAGTGAATTCAGCCAACTGTGTTTCACAGGAATAGTGTTTTCGAAAACCGTGTTGGTGGGGATAAAAGAAGTAAATTGAATCTAGATGGCTCCTTAAGTTTGATCATATAACATGGTCAAGTAATTTTGAAGGAATGCTGGTTAACGAAACGGGACGATAGTTGGAAGGATTTGTGCGGCCACCTTTCTTATATATTAGAATGATTTCAGCTATCTTCTAGTCATCAGGGACTCCTCCGGATTCCAATGATTGGGTAAAAATTAGATGCAGGATTAGGCTTGAGACTGAACTAGTATTTTTCAGGAGTTTACTGTTTATATTATCGCAGCCAGCTAATGATGAAGTTTTGAGAGAACTGATTAAGTTCGCTATTCTTACTGGTGTGACTGTGACTTGTGGCATGGGTATTGCGGCGATGGATGGCAAAAAAATGGGGCTGCTAGTTGCTGAGGGGAATACTGAACAGAAGCAATTATTGAGAATTGCCGCGCACATATTACTGTCTATGGGCTCACGGTCAGCGTCAAGAAGCTGAGTTCTACAGGATCGCAGTTTGGGGGAGAGAATACGCCAGAATTTATTAGGGTTTGTTTGGAGGATAGAACGTAAGTCCGAAGAAAAACACGAATTTGGCGGAGGCTAATTTTTCATTGTATTCTTTAGCGCATTGATGGTATCGCTCCCAAGTTTCAGACAGGTTATGCAAGTTAGCCTTACGATATAGACGCTTTTTCTATTAAGAAGCCTTTTCAGGTCTCTATTGAACCATTCCTTGTTACAATCGGACTTTACAAGGAAGGACGGAATGTGTGCGTTTTTCAATGTGAGCATTGTGGCATTGACCGAGCGAGCAGAATAAGATTTGTAGGCTTAATGCCTCAGGAGCGAAAGAAACGAGACCACTGCTACGAGCCGACACCAGAACAGAACTGCGCAGCCCTGGCTGTACGAGCCACGACCAGGTGCCGTCTTTATTCTCTTCGCAGGGTGGCGCGCGCTAGCCGGGTTGTCGGCGCCGCCCAAGAGAGGGCGCTACAGGGCCCCCCGCCTAAACTGGAAGTCGAAACGAACGGAGGGCCGGCGATGGCACTCGAGCGCTAGGTCAGGCGGCGCTGGGAGTCGTTCCAGGGCTGGTCCGGGAGGCGAGGGTCGCTACAGGGCTCCCCCTCCTTCCTAGACGATTAGTCGGTATAAGTCAAGAGTCGTGCAGGCCGGCCGGGGTCTGAATTTGAGGCTCAGGAGGGCGACTCTGGCTGTGGCGTTGAGGCCGAGCTTTCGAAGTGCGTCGAGTAACGCGGAGGGGAATGTGAAGAAGATGGGTCATCCGGATCGGCATGAGAAATGCACCAAGTGCCGGTGGTTCAGGTGCAGCAGCTGTTGGCCGACGCATGAGAGGTGGTGCAACAGAGGGAGCTAGGTGTGTAGCGCACCTGACGCCGGGCTGAGCTCCCTGGAACCCAGAGGGGCGGCTACGGGAGGTGCATCGATATTCCAGTTCGGGAGTAGCTGTGGTGGACTGCATGGGGTGCTGCGACACGCTCACAGACAGCCTTGGAGCGATTGACTTGAACATGACGGGCGTCCGCATGAGTGGCGCCCTTGGCGCCGAGCCGTGCACGTAGGAGGACGCTGGCGAGGTAGCGGCAATAGGAGGCGCCTGGAGTGGCGAAGCTGCCGGGAGTGCCACGGCCGCCGAGAGCGTCGTGAGCACCGGGAGAGCCGAGGCCACCGGGAGGGCCGAGACCGCCAGGATGGCTGGGGGCGCTGGGTGTGCCGAGGCTGTCGGGAGGGCCGATGACACCTGGTGGGCAGGAGACGCCGGCAGGGCTGGCGGCGCCGGGAGAGCCGAGGCCGAAGGTGGGGCCGGGGGCGCCGGGAGCTCCGAGCCTGCCGGAAGGGCTCGTGAGTCGTGACGATGGACGGCGGCGCCGGAGACGCAGAGGTGGAGTGGCGGGGAGCTAGCGGCCAGGGGCTGCCGAGGCGGGCAGGGCTGGGGCGAAGGCGGCGTGGATGAGACCGAGGCTTGTCCTGCGCCAGCTGCTGGCGGCGACGACAGGGGGTCTGCAGCATCGTAGAGCGGCAGCCCACTTTGTGCTACTAGGGTTGTTTTGAGGAGGCTTTACCGCTTCGATATTATTATTATATCGGTCTACAGGAGTACACGACTACGTGGGGGAGTGTAGTCACTAGATTCTTTCAGGTTATTAAAAGCAGTTCATCCTTATGTTTACAGATCAATGGCTAAGCTAGAGTCAAATACAACTCAAGAACAAAACGGCACATGCACCTCAAAGGTGGCCTCCGAGCCAATTGAGTCGATAGAGTTTATTTACACAGAGAATAAACAGATTAAACCGCAGAATCTCCCCTTTGAGCTGTCATCCTCTGCGATGTCACTCTAGTAGGTCCAAAGAGATTATCCGCGACGTGATGAGAATCAGCCGACACCATTGGCTTCGCTCTTCAGTTGTATTAGACAATCGTTATATCTTTCCAGCGCTTACTTGCCTTGTGTACGAATGACCAGGATGCTAGCGAAATGCTTTGATTTAAACTGAGGACAATCCAGCAGTTTGTAGAAAGTAAAATGACAGCAGAAAGAAGAATATGTTAAGGGAAAGAAAGCATGAATAAGTAAATATTATAATATACCAGCTGGAAAGAAAAGAGCATGGGTTTTGCTTGTAACGCAGGACAAAATAACCGATAGTCTTTTATAAGGTAACGCAAAGGCAACTAGCAGAATGTGCCAGAGATTCCGGTGTGCAGATGCGAAAACAAATTTTGCGGCGAAAAGGCGGCCACTGCTCGCAGGAGACAAGTTTCTCTGCAGCGCATCGGGATACATCTTCATCAAGTAGGGGGATAGCTGGGATGATGATGAGTGTATAACGCTCAGAACCGACAGAACGCCACACACACAGCCAGCCGTATTTAGTCATTATCAAGCGTACTCTCTCATTTGAAGCATTTTGCGTAGCGCGATCTGCTATAACCTTCCGTGATCTTCTTTCGCGGTGTCCAGCTGCGCCTGTACAGCGGCAGGTATACGCTTCTTAAAGAGGCTCTGAAACACCTTCCGAGGAGGGAACATCAAATCGCTCAATCAATGCATTGTGTTCTCAAGAACACCTCAGCCATATAATACTCTTGTACATGCAGCATAGAACCCACAATCACGCGTAAAAGTAGCCGAGTACTTCCCGGAGAATTTGTGATGCTCACACCCTCCGGTATCGTACCGCTCCTGGTGGTGCTAGTGATGAGATGGCTATTGGTTAGATTCGTTCAGACGTCAGGCAGCTACTACGACCGCGGCTAATAAGCGGTGTAGTTCCGGCGGGTCAGGTTTCTGACAATGCTAATACAGGGGCCATTTGGTCGATCATATTGGAAACGTATGCGCTACTTGCCAACACAAGAAGACAAATGAAAAACGACACTAGCGCACGCTTGCAGGTGTTTATTTCTTATCGAAGAGGCGAATTTATATATATATATATATATATATATATATATATATATATATATATATATATATATATATATATATATATATATATATATATATATATATATATATGTACGTAGCTTCTCTTTATACTAATATTCCACATGAAGATGGTATTCGCGCAGTACTCCACCTCGAGTACAATGATATCAGTTTCGACAAGGTGCCTGATACATCCACTCTGGGTTTCCTATTGAGGCTAATTCTGCAATTAAATAATTTTGAATTTAATGGCGATTATTTTGTACAAGTGAGTGGTACCTCAATGAGGAGAAAAATAGGCCCAAATTATGTAAATATTTTTATTTGATTACTTGAGGGCAAATTCCTTGGCAGTTGTAGCTTAAAACTCTTTTATTACATGAGCTACATAAACGATATTTTCTCATCTGGCAGCACGGCGAATCATACTTCTATCCTTCATGGCAAGATTTAATTACGTTCACCCTTTAATTTCATTACGGAGTCATACCCGATGGCAACCATTAATTTTTGGACGTAACAGTATCTTTGTATGGAACCAAACTCACTACTAAGCTTTATAGAAAACCAACCGACAGGCTTCAATACCTGCATTTCCAAAATAGCCATGCGAGGCACTGTAAGACTAGTATACCATATAGCCAAGCACTACGCTTTAAGAAGATTTGCTCATGCGATTCTGACTTTGCTGACAACTGTAGGAAACTGCAAAATGCTGTTACAAGACGAAGATATCCGCCGCAAATTGTTGACGACGCAAAAGAACGCGCAGATGCAATGGACCGCAAGGAAATTCTTCGTTCAGATAAATACGCTGAACGACCATCAAACCCCACTGTAGTGCTTACTCATTGTGCATCAATGTCCAGTGTTAATGGCATCCTCAGGAAACATCACAATATTCTTTTGCAGAGCAGACGCCTGACACGAATGTTTCCACAACCACCTCGCATAGCATACCGTAGGTCACGGAACCTGTGCGACATGCGAACTACGTCAAAAACAACTAAACCCTCTCCAACAGGCTGTCGCCCTTGCAAAACACCGCGTTGTAAGGTATGCACTCATATGACCACTACCGCATTGGCAAGAAGTACTGCGTCAGACATTTACTGTAAAATAAAAGGGCATTTCACCTGCGACAGAAGCAAGCAATGTTACCTATCTGCTCGAATGCGGTGTGTGTAAGCTGCAGTACATCTGACAGACTGAACTACCCTTCAGTTTGCGATTGAATAACCACCAATCACATACCAATACACTTCCTAATCTTCCGCTCTCAAGATGTCGGGACTCCCGGCCACTAATTTGATAACATTACAACCCCAATACTTGAATCTGGCTTCAAATCGCACAATCAAAGAGAAGTTCGAGAAACATTCCTAATTTTAAAATTCAGAGCACTTACGTCTGGTTTGAATGAAAAGACTGGGAACATATCTTTCCTCTCAAAGTAGCGAGTAATGTAACACGCGCTGATGATTGCCTTTTGTTGTACGTGATTTTCTGTGCTATTCATGCAGTACTGTTTAGCATGTTTGTACAAGCTTGTTTTAGTCCTTTGGTTTTTTTTATATCTGGAATGTGCAGGACTCGAGCACAACGCGTGTCAATTAGTACAATACGTGTGTACTGTATGATCTATGCCCCGTGTACTGTTTTGTGTTTAATCTTATTGTTTATCAGATCACGAAGTGATAAGCCATGTGTTTGTGTGCCCTGCCTTCAACGCCGCAATGCGAGTTATTTATTATTGCTGTCTGCATGCCCCAGAGAATGTTTTTCCTATGCTATTTTTACTTACGAGGAGCACGCGCCAACTCCAAAAGCCTGTAAACCTCATCAGTGTGCGTCACTTACGACATCATGCGCATTTTATTACATTGTCATCAGATTTTAGTGGCTGGTCACATGTCTTTTCGTAGAACATGCATTTAAGGACCGAGCATAGTGTCTTTGTGGATTAATTGACGAAGGTCGGGCCCCGGCCGAAACGTCGTAAATAAATCTTTGTTTCCGCTCGTGTGCCCCTTTTCTGTATTAGAAATTTCTGGATCCGGGAAGACTTTTGTGAAGCATATTTAGCTATGGATCCTGAGCGGGCCACGACGAAAACCATCATGTGGAAGTTCCCGAAGACGCATGTTACCAGGGTTGGTATAGGGGACTCACAATCTAAATACCTTTTCCAGCACTTTGATCCGTTTCGAGCGGGCTCACTGGCCTTTATTGTTTCTCTTACTCTGTGCCCTGTCCGGTATTTTTGCGCTTCCTAGTTTACAATAAGCATCACCAACTAGCCCGGGCGCTTGCTCTCCTGAACACCGGCCTTCATCTCATAGTGTGGAGCGACTATAAGTAATGCTCGCCCATTCCTTGACTTCGTGCCTTCATCTGCTGCGACGCTTATTCTACACGTCGGAACCAATGATTTGGTCCACAACACAGGACGCATCACCTTCGAGAAATATCTTGACCTGCTGAACTTTATAGCCGAATCACGGCCTGGGCTACATAGGATTTACGCCAGTCTTCTACACCCTCGATGCACCAACCGGCTTCGTGCATACCGGAATTCTGCGACTGTACGACACTGTAACCGTGAGGCGTGCAACTTCAACGACCGTCTGCGGAACTTCGGTCGGCACTAACGGCATGCCTTCTTCTTCGACAACTGCTTTGAGCGGCTTCCTCCGGTGCGTGTCCTTGCAGCAGTCCGCGTCCACCCGAGCTACGAGGACGTTGCACTAGTGGCGAGCCACCTACAGCAGTTGTGTTTGCGTAATCAACCAGATAGATCTTCTACATCCTGGAGTGACCACTTCCCAATGAAGCACACCGAACGGAATCTCTCCAGTGGCCGACCCATCGGCCGCCATGGAACCACTAGCCTTTCCTCCACAAAGCAGCCTACCTGGAATGACCTGACCACTGCGGTAGCGGGCAGAAGCAACAAACGACCCCCCAAGAAATCAGCCAACACTACTCCACGGCACAGCTGTTCTCTGTGAAGCAAGCCGGCGAACTCGGCGAGAGCTCTGTAGGGCTGACTAGGAACCGCTGCGAACGGTATGGAGACCTCAACTGGTTTTTTTAGGCTGAGAAAGTTGACTGACAAACGCGTCCGATATCAACTTCACGCCTCCACCCTATGTACCTACCTCGCTGCTTCAGTGGTCCCCAAAGGCTTTAGGCTTACTTTAAAACCAGCTACCTCTCAGATGTCTACCCGAAACGCAAAAAGGTGGAACGATACTCTAGAGAAAGCATCCATAGATCCCGCGCGCATTGTTATTGATCCTTAACGGTCGTCCGTTAAAGTCTTAACCAACAGAGAACAACAACTGCGCGCCACATTCACCCTAACACCTGTACAGTTTACTTTCCAAGAAAAATATGAAGCACAGAAACGTAAAGTGGAGGAAGCTATAAAATGTAAGAAGTTTCTACGTGATAACATCAGCGCGTTATCTTCGCAGCGTGATGTAATGGCAAATGCACCGTCCGAAACAAACCTCGTCAACATATCGAAATGTGTTTTATCTGAAGCAGAAACTGCTGTGCTCTCGCGCGTTTTGAACTTCAGTCCTCGGACGGGTGGTTATAACGAATTCCAGCTAGTAAAAGATTTAAAAACTTTGCGCGCACGATGAGGCTACGCGAGTTTTTTCATGGACGGCCGGCGTTTACTCATATGCCATCACATCGTCAATGGACCCCACCATGCCAACGGGACAAATACCTCGATCTATACATATCCGCTGTGCAACAGGATATTCTAAAAATGTATGAAAAGCTTTCTTCTTTCAGGCATAACGTGTTCTTAGATGAAACGAAAGCAATTGAATCACTGCAGAATCGCCTTGCAATAGTTATCAAGCCCGCGGACACAGGTGGCGCAGTGGTAGTCATGGACAAGACCAAGTATATTGCTGAGGCAGAAGGACAGCTTAATGACACCACACTTTATAAACTATTGGACGCTGACCCTACCGACACTCTTAAGGAAATATTAATAGATAGTATAGAAGAGCTTGTGAAAAATGGAAGGCTTTTGAAAAAGCAAAACAATCACTAGTACCTATGAGCCCGATTGCAGGCAGATTTTATCTTTTACCTAAACTACATAAACTTTACAATCCCGGCCGTCCCATAGTCTCATGCATTGGAACGGTCACTCAGCCCTTTTCCCGCTATGTTGACAGTTTAATCAACATTATCCCACCCACAGTTACATCTTACCTGAAAGACACCAACCATTTCTTAACAGATATTATTGACCTTGATGTCCCTCATGGTTCGCTACTTGTGAAAATAGATGTAGCTTCTCTTTATACTAATATTCCACATGAAGATGGCATTCGCGCGGTACACCACGCATACGATATAAGTTTCGACAAGGTGGTCGATACATCCACTCTGGAGTTCCTATTGAGGCTAATTCTGCAATTAAATAATTTTTAATTTAATGGCGATCATTTTGTACAAGTGAGCGGTACCTGAATGGGGACAAAAATATACCCCAATTATGCATATATTTTATGGGATTCACTGAGGACAAATTCCTTGGCAGTTGTAGCTTAAAACTCTTTTATTACAAGCGCTACATAGATGGTATTTTTTACATGTGGCAGCACGGCGAATTAGAACTTCTATCTTTCATGGCAAGATTTAATTACGTTCACCCTTCAATTTCTTTTACGGAGTCATACTCGATGTCAACCATTAATTTTTTGGACGTAACAGTATCTTTGTATAGAACCAAACTCACTACTAAGCTTTATAGAAAACCAACCGACAGGCTTTAATACCTGCATTTCCAAAGTAGCCATGCGAGGCACTGTAAGACTAGTATACCATATAACCAAGCAATTCGCTTTAAAAAGATTTGCTCATGCGATTCTGACTTTGCTGACAACTGTAGGAAACTGCGAAATGCTCTTACAAGACAAAGATACCCACCACCAATTATTGACGACGCAATAAAACGCGCAGATACAATGGACCGCTAGGAAATCCTTCGTTCAGATAAACACGCGGAACGACCATCAAACCCCACTTTAGTGCTTACCCATTGTGCATCGATGCCCGGCGTTAATGGCATCCTCAGAAAACATCACAATGTTCTTATGCAGAGCAACCGCCTGACACAAATATTTCCACAGCAACCCCGCGTAGCATACCGTAGATCGCGGAACCTGCGCGTCATGCTATCTCATCAAAAACAACTAACCCCTCTCCAACAGGCTGCCGCCCTTGCAAAACAGCGCTTTGTAAGGTATGCATTCATATGACCTCTAAAACATTGGCAAGAAGTACTGCGCCAGACTTTTACAGTAAAATAAAAGGGAATTTCACTTGCGACAGCAGCAATGTTATCTATCTGCTCGAATGCGATGTGTGCAAGCTGCAGTACATCGGACAGACTGAACTACCCTTCAGGTTGCGATTCAATAACCACTGATCACATGCCAATACCCCTCCTAATCTTCCGCTCTTAAGACATGTTGCGACTCCCGGCCACTCATTTGATAACATTACAGCCCCAATTCTTGAATCTGGCTTCAAATCGCACAATGACAGAGAAGTTCGAGAAACATTCCTAATTTTAAAATTCAGAGCACTTACGTCTGGTTTGAATGAAAACACTGGGAACTTATCTTTCCTCTCAAAGTACCGAGTAATGTAACACGCGCTGATGATTGCCTTTTGTTGTACTTGATTTTCTGTGCTATCCATGCAGTACTGTTTAGCATGTTTGTATAGGCTTGTCTTACTCCTGTGCTCTTTTTTTATATCTCAAATGTGCAGGACTCGAGCCCAACACGTGTCAATTAGTAGAATACCTGTGTACCGTATCATCTATGCCCCGTGTACTCTTTTGTGTTTAATCTTATTTTTTATAAGAGGACGAAGTTACTGGCCATGTTCTTCTGTGCCGTGCCTTCAACGCCACAATGCGTGTTATTTATTATTGATTTCTGCATGCCCCAGAGAAAGTTTTTCCTATGCTATTTTTATTTGCGAGGGGCACGTGTAAACTCAGTAAGCCTGTAGCTTGAGGTTGAGGTGTTGAATGCTACAGGTGGGGTTAGCCTTGCTTTATCTGCCGGCAATTGCTCCACCGCAGTGTCCCTTCGATAATAACAATGCCGAATCTACCCCGCTAAGCGCACAGTCTCTTATAATAGCACACATTCTCTCCCGCAGTCACCATCTATGCACACAATCAATCCACACAGTTCACATCACAGTCCACTCCAGAAGTCACCATCTATGCACATATTCAGTCACAGTAGAACATAGGCCATTGTAGTGCCACACACACATTCACTCACAGCATAAACTAGTCCACTCTGGAAGACACCATCTACGCACACATTCAATCACAGTAGGCCATAGTCTGTTCCAGCTGTCACCATTTAAATACAAGATCCGTGTTCTGCAGAAATGTTAAAAGAAGGCGTGCAGCCTCCCTTCTGCCTGTCTGGTTTCCACTCGGGTAGACAATGTCCTGCACTGTGCTGTGACGGGTTCCCGTTTTCTTGAAGGAAGCGAACATCACATGCCTTTCCGCGTTGTACTCTGGGCAGTACATAATATAATGTTCGATATCCCCGCACACACCACATAAAGAGCAGAGCGGAGACGATGCTATGCCGGTCTTATATATCCATGCAGGAGGGCGAGCAGAGGCCGTGCGAATTCGATGTAGAAGGGTCGCCTGAGATCTTCTCAGTCCCTTGGTCACACATGGCTTGTGGGACGCACTCCACAGGGTACTGAAGTGATCGAGCACCGTTTTCCTGCAGAGACTTTTCCCATCTTGAGGTACTTTTTTTGATGGAATCCTTGAGAGAGCTTTATGGGCGAGAGTGTCGGCCACCTCATTACCGTTGACTCTTATGTGAGAGGGCACCCACTGGAAATGTAAAGCCTCTGCTGTGCAGATTCGGCACCAAGCGCAGAGAGCTTAGAGACAAGGCGTCAGTAGAGAATCCGCGCTCTAACCTCTCAAGGGCAGATTTTGAATCAGGATGACAACAGGTTGAGCCGGACAAGACCCTAACTTCCGTAAAGCCGCCTCAATAGCAACACTTCCAGTCGTTGTGGCGGATACGACAGCAGAACAGCGTACGGACCACTTACAGTCCAAAGAAGGAATGTAAAAAGCCGCTGCGCTAGCTTGTTTCGCCTTGTCCACAGAACCATCCGTGAAAATTTGAAGATGGCAGGCATACTCTGTTTCCAAGTATTTCAGTACAAGCGAACGCGTTGCTGCCAAAGGAGAGCTGCGCTTTGCGCTCACATAGGGAATTGTGACCTTACAGTCGAGGGTTGGAAAAGACCAGGGGGGTTTCAACCGTTTCCTTTGTCTTCGGACATTAATGCCTAAAGAACTAAGAGTATTGAGTGCCAAGTAAGCCCAATGCCTACCACGCTAGCGACGCAGACTCGGGTACAGCGACCTGACCAAGAGACGGCCTTTGTCCATCAGCGAGAGCCGCGTACGTTCCACGGCGAGACCGAAGAGGAAGTTGAAGAATGGCTTCGGCATTATGAAATGTGCAGCAAGTATAACCGTTGAGACTCTACCGCCCGCCTGTACAATGTCGTTTTCTTCCTTGCTGGCACGGCTCTGACTTGGTTTGACAACCACGAGGAAATTCTCACTACCTGGAGCCGATTTGTCGAAGAAATCAGTAAGTCCTTCGGAGACACTCTTGCGAAGAAGGAACGCGCTGAGCAGCAACTTTTTCAGAGAGCCCAGCTGCCCGGCGAAACATGCACGCACCGTAGGCCGCACCTGTGATCCTAGTCTGAAAAAAAAGACAATTCTTGGCGATTTTGCGTTGACTACCGTAGTTTAAATGCGTTAACCAAGAAAGACGTGTACCCGCTACCTCGCATTGACGACGCCCTCGATTGTCTGCATTCTGCGTCATATTTTTCTTCTGTTGATTTGCGATCTGGCTATCGGCAAATTCCCCTGCATCCATCCGACCGTGAGAAGACAGCTTTCGTAACCCCAGATGGCTTGTACGAATTTAATGTGATGCCGTTTGGTTTGTGCAACGCCACCACGACATTCGAGCGCTTTATGGATTCTATCCTTCGTGGGTTAAAATGGGAAATATGCATGTGTTATCTGGATGATGTCATCATTTTCGGCAAGACCTTCCAGGAGTACAATGCCAGACTGCATGTTGTTCTCAAATGCATCGGCAAAGCGGGACTCATTTCGAACTCTAAGAAGTGCCATTTTGGGGGCCGGCAAGCTCTAGTTCTTCATAAGAATAAAAGCGCAACAACACGACCCAAAGAAGGAGGCAACCAACAGGACAGGCGCTAACTTGCAACACTTTACTGTCTTCATAAACCGCCGCGTATATATCAACCGCAAGGGGGGGGGGGGGGGTAAAGACAGATAGGGGGGAACACAGTTGAAAGCACGTGCGTAGAAAACTCGAATATGGCATAACAAGAACAGGTGATTCCGCAGAAACTATGCCATATCTAAAAACTGACATTCTTTTTTATACATCACGATCGACGGGGTGCTAACACATGCACTCCCACTCTTCTGCGAAGCTTTACTAAAAAAGGTGAAGAAAGTACGAAAAGAAAAAGAGACGAAAGTGGAACCTCAGAAAAGAAAATTAGACTAGTTGTGATCCCGTAATCGCATAAAGTTGCACATAATCTTAAGCATGTTGCTTCCAAGTACAAGGTGCCAGTGGTTTTTTCTGCTCCCAGGAAACTCGCCGCATTGTGCCGAATGACTAACCCGGATAAGGATCGACAAGAATAAAGTTTGCCAAACGAAACATGCTAATCCTTTTGTAGATTGTGTGGTTGGAGTTGTATAGCATCCCACTGACGTGTGGTAAAACATACATCGGCCAAACGGGGCTATGTATTAATGACCGTCTGAGAGAACACGGTCTGTCATTAAAGAATGGGACCTGGTCAAATCTACTGATTCACTGTAAGGATTGCTGGAAAGAAGAAGGAAGAAAGAAGGCATGTGGAGCAAAACTTCTGGAAACAAGTGTAATCTGCTAAAGTAAAGACACGATCGCACGCGAATTGATAGAAGCGCACAGAATATGTAAGAGTGGGAGTACATGTGTTAGCACCCCGTCGATCGTGATGTATAAAAAAGAATGTCAGTTTTTAGATATGGCATAGTTTCTGCGGAATCACCTGTTCTTCTTATGCCATATTCGAGTTTTCTACGCACGTGCTTTCAACTGTGTTCCCCCCTATCTGTCTTTAGCCCCCCCCCCCCCCCCCCCCTGTGGTTGATATATACGCGGCGGTTTATGAAAACAGTAAAGTGTTGCAAGTTAGCGCCTGTCCTGTCGGTTGCCTCCTTCTTTGTGTCGTGTTGTTGCGCTTTTATTCTTGTCAGCTATGAACCAACATGCCCCGGAGAGTGTTTTACTCTAGTTCTTGGCTTCCTTATTGACAAGGATGGCATCAGGCCCGATCCGCAGAAGATCGCTGCAGTCCGCGATTTCGAAACTCCACGCACCCTGAAAAGCCTCCGGAGCTTCCTGGGACTCTCTTCTTATTTTCGTCGTTTCATTGCTGGCTTTGCGAAAATTGCCCACCCCCTCACATCTCTTCTGCATAAGGATTCGCAGTCTGTGTGGACCCCTGAGTGCGAGTCCTCGTTCCATCTCCTCAAATATTCTCTCACTTCAGCACCCCTCCTGCGGCACTTCGACCCTTCTGCTGTGACGGAGGTTCACACTGACGCCAGCGGCGTCGGTCTTGGGGCAGTACTTGTCCAGCTGCATAGTGGGGCTGAGAACGTTGTTGCCTACGCCAGCCGCACGTTACAAAATCTGAGCATAACTACACTGTCACCGAATTGGAGTGTCTCGCAGTTGTGTTCGCTGTGCACAAGATCCGACCATACTTATATGGACGCCACTTCACTATTGTCACAGACCATCATTCTCTATGCTGGCTCATCGGACTTCGCGATCCATCTGGACGTCTGGCGCGCTGGGCACTGCGCTTGCAAGAATATAACTTTGCTGTCTCGTACAAAAGTGGCCGCCGTCACGCTGATGCAGACTGCTTGTCCCGCCACCCAATGCCGACTTCAGTCGCCGATGAAGACTGTTTCGACGGGTGTTTAGCCTCGCTCGCGCCGACCTTACCCAGTGACGCGACCTTTCAGCGCGAGCAACGTCGCGACCACTCACTACAGCCCTTTATAGCAGTGGCAGAAAGAGGAGTAGATTCAGCGCCCTTTACTGTCAAAGATGGCATTTTGTTCAAGAACTCCGTTGATGGTGCTGCCCTGCTTTTGGTTGTTCCGAAAAGTCTCCGTCGGCAAGTTTTGCAAGCTATGCACGATGACATCACATCTGGACATCTAGGTTTCTCTCGCACTCTGCACCAACACGGCAGCGTTTTTATTGGCCGCAAGTTTATAAGAGCACCAAGCAGTACGTTGCAACATGTGAAGAATGCCAACGATTTAAGCCACGAACCATCCCGCCGTCCGGTCCTTTGCAGCCCGTCAAGCCACCCAATTCCCCTTTTGAAAAAGTTGGAATTGACCTTCTAGGTTCTTTCCCAAAGTCTTTTGAGGGACGCCGCTGGGTGATTGTTTGTGTAGACTATCTCACCAGATACGTGGAAACCGCCGCTCTCGTTACCGCAAAGGCTGATGCTGTTTCGACGTTTCTTCGCCATGGCGCACCCCGTGTTAAAATAAGAGATCGTGGAAAGCAATTTACTGCTGATGTCGTGGAAGAAATGCTCCGGCTTTGTGGATCGGACTACCGACACTCCACGGACTATCGACACTCCACACCCTACCACCCGCAGACCAACGGTCTTACCGAACGCACCAACCGCACTCTGACGACAAGGTTGTCCATGTACGTCTCGTCTGATCATCGAAACTGGCACGCAGTGCTGCCATATGTGACGTACGCTTACAACACTGCCAATCATGAGGGCACCGGATATTCTCCCTTCTATTTGCTTTATGCCGGAACTCACCGCGTTTTTCTCGACACGATCTTCCCGTTTTCCCCCAACGAAAACGAGTCGGTTGGCCAGATACTATGCTGTGCCAAAGAAGCCCGTCGTATAGCCCGTTTACGTACCCTGGCCTCGCAACGCCGTTCGAAAGAACATTAAGACCTGCGTCATCGTGCCGTGACTTACTCTCCAGGAGACTTTGTCTGGCAGTGGACGCCAATCCGCAAAAGTGGGTTGTGTGAGAAGTTCCTGTACAAGTACGATGGCCCCTTCGTGGTGTTGGACCAACTGACTGACGTGAATTACGTCGTCGCCAAAGTGACGACGGATAAACTCCGTTCCCTCAAGACACAAGTTGTTCATGTGGCTCGCTTGAAGCGCTGCCATCGCCGATCTACCCAACTTTCTCGGGGACGAGAATCATCTGCACCCGGGGAAATTGTTACGCCGCGGAGTTTGAGGAAGAAGAGGAGGGAGGCGCGCACAGTCTGATCTGGGCTCTGGGCCGTCGTCGACCAGCTTTCATCCACCGAGCTTTCACCTGTATTAAACCCATTTCATCCGCTACAATATATATATATATATATATATATATATATATATATATATATATATATATATATATATATATATATATATATATATATATATATATATATATATATATATATATATATATATATATATAAAGTTGAAAACGCTTCATTTAGCCTAGATTTATTTTGAGTCGACGTTTCGGACAGAGCCTGTCCTTTCTCAAGACTGAGGTTACAGGGGTCTTCTTCCTCTTCTTAAGGAGTTGCCACTGGCACACATGTACGACACATGAACAAAAGAAACAAACGGAGTCAAAGAATACTAGAAAAGATACAGATAGAAAGGAAAAAAAGAGGAACAAATAAAAAAAAAAACGTGTTGTCCCCCGCCGCCCACACCGCAGCCGCGGGGAGCCGACTCCGGACAAGGAAAAAAAAAGAAAAACACGGAGCGGGAGGGGATAATGGCTACCCATTAAGGCAACAGAGCGGCGGAGTGTGAGGTGCACAGGAGCAGACGGTGGTGGGATCGCCCTACACACAAAAGTTAAAGACGCGTGCACTCTCGTGCCCCGACCATAAAGAGTAAACAAATAAACAGAATAAAATGCAGACAGGGCCGGAGCTTCCGTCATCTGGAAGCACTTCGGCAGCCAGAGCCAAGGCCGAATCAGCGGCGCCGAGAGTTTAACTAGACACACGTGCACTGTGCATGAAAACACCCAGACACACAGCAGTAAAACATCCGAGCTCATGCCAGTGTCGTGTGGCGGCTAAATGACAATGGCGGGAGCATTAAAGCGAGTAAGGTGTACAGAAACAGACGGTGGCGGAATTGTCCAACATATATAAATTGGAGATGCTTGCACTCGCGTGACCTAGCCAGAAAAAGTAAACAAATAAACGGAATAAAATGCAGACAGGACAGGAGACTTCCGTCATCTAAAACCATTTCGGCAGCCCGAGTCAAGGTAGAATCAGCGGCGCCGTGAGCTTAACTACACACACGTGCACTGTGCCTGAAAACACCCACAAAAGAAAAAAAGTGGAAGAACATCCGAGTTCGGGCAAGTGTGGTGTGGGAGGTAAATGTGAATGGCGTGAGCACTTAGGCAAGGGTTCTTCAATTGCACCCCGTCGGCAAGGTAATCGAACTGGGAAGATAGGGGCGGGATGGGGTAGGGAATGAAGAAATTTGTGTGAGCTTGAAAAAGATGTCGCTGGCAAGAAACGACCGAGGTATGTCAAGCTGGCTCTCGTAATGTCAGCAACGGCCCTGCAAGGGGCGGATGGAGGACAATACACCTGGACTTTCATTATTGCCGTGAGGAATTGTTTCAAATTTGTGAATGAAGTACGACTCGCGTTGTTCTCTTTCCCGGGTGTTGTGTAACCCACCCTGTAGGACTGTTAACTTAATTGCATCAAACGGGTGGTTTCGCTCATTAATGTGTTTTGACAAGGGAAGGTTAGGTAGGGATAAGATATGCGCGCGGTGGTTATTAAAGCGAATTCGTAGAGGGTTGATGGTCTGTCCAATGTACTGCATACTGCGCACACTGCATTCTAGGAGGTATATTACGTTGCAGGAATCACAATCAAAGTTGCCATTAATTTCCCATTTGAAGCCTTAAGCTGTGCTTACTGCACAGCTTGATGTTTGTATGTGTTTGTATGTGACATCTAGACCACGATCGAAAGGTACGCAGAAGCCTTCAACATCATCCGCACTGAGCGACCCAAAATTCAAGTAATATATGCAACGCTGGTACTACCACACGCCCCTAACCGCCGGCGACGGTCTAGTAACTGGCGATTCGTTGATAAATTCAATCGCCGGGCTGAGAGGTTCAACTACCAGCTTTCTGAACTTTGTCGACGAGAGACCAATGCGTTTTTCCTCAACCATTCGCTGGAGACCTATCCACTATCCAGTGTTCTCGCAGCAGATGGAGTTCATCCAAGTTTTGGTGGAGTTTCCATCTTGTCATGGCATATTTGTAACCTCCTCCTTGACTACCAGCGACATTTCCTGATAGGATGGCAAGACCACCTGCCGGCAAGAGACGATTTCAGCCGGTTCCCCGTGCAGTGTCACACCCAGGTGGCTCGCACGTACTCAGAGGTTCTCAAGAGCCACCAGGAAGAATACATGCAAGCCGGAGACCAACAGTTCCCGACCATCGCGGAGACGCAGCGACAGGAAGAGGAGGGTAAAACACGGGTCCTACAAGGGTGCCGCCCGAAAAAACCGCAAGAAAACGCAGGGCTCTTCTCCGTGATGGCCGGTGCAAGATCAACCGTGACCCAATGCAGGGCTCTACTGCCAACACCAACGCGGCCACCACATCTTCGAAAATTGGAGAGTAAAGTTGTTCCTGCTATCCCGAAGTCGCCCAGGGACACCACACGAGACAGCACCGCCGAGAGATCCACCTCAGCAACAAGCTTATCCGCTGGAACCCACCGACAACAACCCCCATCTAAGGCCAACCATGTGCATACCCCCACCACTCCCAGCACAACACCGAAATCAGGAGCGAGCGGCGTCAGTACACCAGCAAGCCCAGGCGGAGCATCAGGCCATTCTAGTGCAGCGCAGCGTCAACTGACTTCCACGGTGTAGGGCCAGGTTGATACGATATCCAGCCGGAAAGAAGAGCTTCCCAGCACCCCTCTATCACGCTACGATCTTCGAAAGCGCTGCGGTTCGGCACAACGGGTTCGTCAACAGTGACATTCAGGCCGCGTGAGTGCGCCGACTCTCTCTCGCTCATCCTACCGACAGCCTTCCTCAAATAACTCTAAATTTTTAAAAGTAAGAAAAAATATGGATAAACGAATTAGGCATGAACTACATATTCATAGCCTAAAGGCCTATCTTGAATCAAAAATCGTACCAAAAGGTTTACAAGTGTCGCTAACACCATCAATGGGTGACCTGTATGAAGAAGAGAAGGCTAATTGGAATCGTATACTACAATCTGCCTCTTTAAATTTGCTTGTAGTTACCATTGGCCACTTTGAGAAGGCGTTGGTGGCTCTGAGAATGGAAGAGAGTCGTGCTCATCAACAAATTACCCTTACCGCGCTGGAGGCCACAGAGCTTATGTTCTTTGAGGAAAAGAGAGCGACTGAGGTACGCGACACCAAACGCAAACAATTCATTCGAGACGGGGTTCCACAACACGCGTGGTCAAAATCAATAACAAGCGAAAAAGAATCAAGAACGGAGGCACTACAAATATTAACCCCACTATTATAATAAACTCCAACAACAAATCACAAATCCAGTAGAACGACAAAAACATCAACAGTTCAAGAAACACGCGTAGAACGATCTGAAATGACAGCATCTACTAATAATAATCCCGCGGTTCCAAGCACCGACTTTGCTTTCCAGCTCAATATTATTAATCTATCAACCAGGGCCTTAACGACAGAGGAAAGATCCATCCTTTCTCGAGGCCTTACATTCTGCCCTACCACCGGTAAATACAGCGAATTCTCGGTGTTAAAAGATTTGGACAACTTTACACGAATGTTGCGACTCCGGGAATACTTCTTCGATCGGGCGCGGGTTACCGCGGATAGCAGAGAACTCGTCGTTACTAACCACCACTGGACTCCTAGTATAGGAAGGGACGAACACTTGGACAAGTACATTAACGCCGTCCAGAAAGACATTATCTACGCCTACAAGAACCACACTCCAGGGAGGCAGAACTTGTCTAAAAACTAACGGGATGCATTGCAGTCTCTATAATCATAAAGCCAGCGGATAAGGGAGGTGGTATAGTTGTCATGGACAGCGAAAAATACATTGAAGAAGGCTTGAGACAACTCTCTAACATTAGTTTCTATCAACGTCTTGAAGCAGACCCAACTTCGCAATACCAACATTTTGTAGCGGAGACCCTCGGTCAACTTGCGATGAATGGGGACATATCCCTACGGTTATCTAAAGCCCTCACCGCACCACACCCGTCGCCGGGCCGATTCTGCATGTTACCGAAAATCCACAAAAAGAATAATCCTGGCCGCCCTATAGTATCCGGCATCGGCACGATTACAGAACCAATTTCCAGTTACATTGACACACTAAGTAGACATATTTCAACAACACACGCATCATACGTACGCGACACAAACCATTTCCTTCGCGCAATAGCAGGTCTCAAACTCCCGGAAGGAGCCTTCCTAGCAGCACTAGATGTAGTCTTTCTCTATACAAACATTCCTCATTCCGATGGCATTAAATCTCTGATCGAAGCGTATGAACAAATCAGAAAGGAGGAAAATCCTACCCCACATTTTTTATGAATACTGGCAAAAATCGTACTGGAATATAACAACTTCGAATTTAACAATGAACACTATTTGCAAATTAATGGCACAGACATGGGTACAAGGATGGCACCAACCTACGCCAATATCTTCATGCATAGTATTGAATCCAAATTTCTGAAAGATTGCCCCATTAAGCCCACCCTATACAAACGCTACTTGGATGACATCTTTTTAATATGGACTGACAAGAGCAAGAACTCATACGTTTTATTGAAAACTTCAGCCTCGTCCACCCCAACATATCTTTCACTTACACGTACTCCAACACCACAATTAACTTTCTAGATGTTGAGATTTCGGTAAACAAAGGCTCACTTACCACCGGTGTATATAGAAAACCGACGGACCGCCAACAATACCTACACTTCCAAAGCTGCCATCCTCGTCGCTCTAAAACAAGCATCCCATACTCTCAGGCACATCGATTTAAAAGAATATGTTCCCAAGACGAGGATTTCGTAAAAAATTCCAAACGCATGCGCGAAGTCCTCATTAAGCAACGATACCCCCCCCCCCCCCGCCATTGTCGACGATGCCATTGAAAAGGCATCTAAACTCAACCGAGAGCAAATACTGGAGGGATGTCGCTACAACGAGAAAACAGACCACCGGGCAAATCTCGTACTTACCTTCACCAGTAACCCGCCTATCGTAAACAAAATCCTCAGAAAACATTTCAACATCCTCGAACAAAGCGAGCGCCTCACCAAAATTTTCACTGCTCCCTCACGCGGTCTACAGACGACCAAAAAACATTAAAAATATTCTAGTACACTCAAAAACAAATAACCAGCCGGTTTTGGGGTGCCGGCCCTGTGGAAAAAGTAGATGCCAGGTCTGCAAACACATACAAACATCAAGCTGTGCAGTAAGCACAGCTTCAGGCTTCAAATGAGTAATTAATGGCAACTTTGATTGTGATTCCTGCAACGTAATATACCCCCTAGAATGCAGTGTGTGCAGTATGCAGTACATTGGACAGACCGTCAACCCTCTACGAATTCGCTTTATTAACCACCGCGCGCATATCTTATCCCTACCCAACCTTCCCTTGTCAAAACACATTAATGAGCGAAACCACCCATATGAGGCAATTAAGTTAACAGTCCTACAGGGTGGGTTCCACAACACCCGGGAAAGAGAACAACGCGAGTCGTACTTCATTCACAAATTTGAAACAATTCCTCACGGCATTAATGAAAGTCCAGGTGTATTGTCCTCCATCCGCCCCTTGCAGGGCCGTTGCTGACATTACGAGAGCCAGCTTGACATACCTCGGTCGTTTCTTGCCAGCGACATCTTTTTCAAGCTCACACAAATTTCTTCATTCCCTACCCCATCCCGCCCCTATCTTCCCAGTTCGATTACCTTGCCGACGGGGTGCAATTGAAGAACCCTTGCCTAAGTGCTCACGTCATTCACATTTACCTCCCACACCACACTTGCCCGAACTCGGATGTTATTCCACTTTTTTCTTTTGTGGGTGTTTTCAGGCACAGTGCACGTGTGTGTAGTTAAGCTCACGGCGCCGCTGATTCTACTTTGACTCGGGCTGCCGAAATGGTTCCAGATGACGGAAGCCTCCTGTCCTGTCTGCATTTTATTCCGTTTATTTGTTTACTTTTTCTCGCTAGGTCACGCGAGTGCAAGCATCCCCAATTTATATATGTTGGACAATTCCGCCACCGTCTGTTTCTGTACACCTTACTCGCTTTAATGCTCCCGCCAATGTCATTTAGCCGCCACACGACACTGGCATGAGCTCGGATGTTTTACTGCTGTGTCTGGGTGTTTTCATGCACAGTGCACGTGTGTCTAGTTAAGCTCTCGGCGCCGCTGATTCGGCCTTGGCTCTGGCTGCCGAAGTGGTTCCAGATGACGGAAGCTCCGGCCCTGTCTGCATTTTATTCTGTTTATTAGTTTACTCTTTATGGTCGGGGCACGCGAGTGCACGCGTCTTTAACTTTTGTGTGTAGGGCGATCCCGCCACCGTCTGCTCCTGTGCACCTTACACGCCGCCGCTCTGTTGCCTTGATGGGTAGCCATTATCCCCTCCCGCTCCGTGTTTTCCTTTTTTTTCCTCGTCCGGGGTCGGCTCCCCGCGGCTGCGGGGTGGGCGCCGGGGGACAACACGTTTTTCTTTTTTATTTGTTCCCCTTTTTTTCCCTTTCTATCTGTATCTTTTCTAGTATTCTTTTCCTCCGTTTATTTCTTTTGTTCATGTGTCGTACATGTGTGCCAGTGCAAGCTCCTTATGAAGAGGAAGAAGACCCCTGTAACCTCAGTCTTGAGAAAGGACAGGCTATGTCCGAAACGTCGACTCAAAATAAATCTATAGCTAAATGAAGCGTTTTCAACTTTGAGTTTTTGCCTCTAGCAACCAAATACGTTTATCTTTCTATACCATATATATATATATATATATATATATATATATATATATATATATATATATATATATATATATATATATATATATATATATATATATATATATATATATAATGTAGCATATACATGCTACGATGGAAAACTTCCTTCCCCCCATTTTACCACTCCTCTTTTTCCTCAGTCGAAGGGAGGATCCTGGTCGCTCGCTGTTTGTACCTTGCGTGATCTGTTTGTTTGCTCAAAAGAGAGCGTAGTTCTCCTCTCCACGTACATTCGGTGCTCCGAAAACGCGGACCTTTGTGTTCACAATTATCCTACCCTGATGAAGAACGGTCCACCGTCTCCGAAAATATTGGAAAATAAGTTTCTACAAGTGTACTTCAACTCTTAACACACACACACACACACACACACACACACACACACACACACACACACACACACACACACACACACACACACACACACACACACACACACACACACGCACGCACGCACACACACACACACACACACACACACACACACACACACACACACACACACACACACACACACACACACACACACACACACACACACACACACACACACACACACACACACACACACACACACACACACACACACACACATATATATATATATATATATATATATTTAAAGAAAAAGATGACAAAGACCAAGCAGATGACTCGTGACAACGTAGAAGATGGTCCTGCGCGTCAGCCGTATTGCTATCGCCACGAGTGTCTGTGCCCGGCCAGGGGCCCTATTCCCGATATTCGCAGATCCGCCCAGAGCGGGGCGCACCCGTAACGCTTACATCGGGGCGGTGCCAAGGTACGTCAACGCAGAATGGGATGACGAAATTCGAAAAGAAAGAAAAAAATATGAGAACGATACATAATGCCGTCTGTTACTTCGCGCCAAGTTCAAGAAACACCAACGCCCTAAAGCGTGCCTGAAGCCGAGCCTTTGCTGCGCATAGGTGCGTACGCGTCCCGTATTACAGCCACTGAGCGAAACAGTGCAATGCGTTGCGGTCTCAGCGTATCAGTGCATACATATGCATTGGCCAGCAAATGAATATATTGTAACGTGGTGGTGACGTTGAAGAACACAGTAGCAATATTGTGAATGACAAAACTAACTTTTTTTGGGCGAACCTGTGCCCACAAAAGAGGCTACACTTACAGCACAACGGTAGCGGCGAACACGGTCCGCGGGTCAAGCGCGTCGGCTGTTATATAGCAGTCGTCGAATGTTCCAGACCAATCGTTGGGACCCGCGTGCCTTCCACAAAGTTCTACACCATTAGCGTCAGGAGATAAAATCAGATTACATAAGGTTCGGCTACAACAACAGCGAATAGAAGCATCGATGACTTGCCAGAAACTTCGGATAGATGCTGGCGCATCCCGCGCTGTGCGATAACACTTGTTAGGCGGCGAAACGTGGTCGCCCGATAAAGATAAGTACACGTGTCAATATGGCTCTAGCGTTGGTTCTCAACGCGGCGCGCATAGTCGCAAGAATAATAAAGGTAGTTTAGCGGTGACTGCGTGATGCGATGATCTTCGCGACGCTGCCACTGCTATATAAACAAGAAGCGACGAAACTTGGCGGCAGAGCGTGAAAAATGCTTTGACTGAGAATTGTTTGGCAGTCCCTGATTGTCGCTTCATTGGCACATGTGGCGTTAAGGGGGAGAGTATTCGAGCAGCCATACAGTGAAGGCAAAAGGAAATGATTTACTGAAAATTTAACGCTTTATGACTTATTTTCGTCGCATGAAAAAAAATGTAATAAAGAAATGAACTTACCTGAAAAATTTGTACTTTTGTCCATTCACGGAAGTTCCCTAAGAATTGCGGGGAAGAACTCTACGAAGCACGCAATCGCGGCAGATCTAAAATGGACTCTGCAGCAGGCAGCACTGACAAAGATAGCAAGCAGCGCGGTGCATATGCGCCGCGCTGCGGCGCTATCCAGCTCGAAGCGCTCCTTAATTTCATGCAAAACAACCGCGCGTTGGCCCACACGGCCAATGACAGAATATCGGCCGATAAAAGGCGGGCGCTGTGGATGCTGCTGGCAGCACAGCTGAATGCCATAGGGCCGGCCACTCGCTCGCCTGAAGGGTGGAGGCGGCTATAGCAGGAGCGGGTGAGAGCCGCGCGCAAAACTGGAGCTCTGGCTGCTGCCGACCAAAAACGAGCTGAAGTACTTACAGAGCGCAGCAGGCCTCACGGAGGCTTGACTTGCATTAATAATACATGAAATGTACAACACAGTTACATCTTCACTTTTGCCCGTCTGTCCACTAAAGTGCATGTCTGTAATAGTCAGCTCTCATATTATAAATACAGGAGGACGGGCGGAGGGCTGCCGAACCCTAGAGCAGTCCTAAGCAAGGTCGACGCGTGGATTCTTACCATCGTCGGCCAGGACTGCTCCGGTGGCTGTAGGGCCCCCGCTGTTTTCGGAGCACGCCCGCAGGCAGGGACTCCGCAGGTGAGACATATTGCTGCCAAAAAATGTCTTAAGCTTTGCATGAAAAAAAAATTGCTAGCGGGCAAGAAGTGTGAAAATGCAAGGCAGTTTCAGATGTGCATTACATGCTCAGGAATACAAGTTTTCACATGAAGTATGCAAAGGGTAACGCAGGTTTTGTGTCGCTTTCATAAGTCTTCTGACAACGTGGTGCAGCATACGATGCCTGACAGGAATGAGTTGAGGACGTTTAAAACATATACGAATCCTTTTTTTCCAATTACTGAGAGCAAGAGAGCGCACATTTTCACAACACACAGTTGCACAGAGCCATGGTGGTGATGTGTGTGGTGCACTTTCTGAAATGCACAAAACAATTTCAGTGCATCCCTCTCTGTAAACTTTATGTAAAATATTTGTACCTTATCACTGCAAACAGTACACTAAGTGGGTGTGCACACACACAAACAAGCACCACAAAGATCGCTTCCAACTTACAGGGTTCATTAGCATGCCGTATAAACAGCGCTGCACATAGGTTTACAAAAAATTGTACCTTTAATATCAACGGATTCCAGCACAAATTGGCAAATTGACGTGCTGCAACTGAAACATTATGCATGAAGTAATGTAATCCATCTCCTGCAGTTCCAGGCAGCCAGGCAAGTACCAGCAACAGCTTCACCCGACGAGTATGATTACATGAATCCAGGTTTGTGACATACACCACTTCACAGCAGCTTTGCATGCCTCATGTAGTTACATGTAGGTACTAGAAAGCAAGGTGACGCATCGAATTAAAGCGTTGTTCCAGCAAATAATAATAATCACTGGACCAGTTGTTCCTCGTAGCTGCGGATTTACTCTGAAGGAATAGGCCTCCTTCAGGACGACAATTGTGTTTTTGTCACCACCGCATTACCAATATGAATAAGTGGCCAAGTTGCAATGTGCTTGGTAGGCACACTTCAGCGAGCTGTAACTGAGCTAAACCGTTATGTATGTGTCCTAAAGACGGCGCAGAATGAAGATAAGCAAAAGACTGAAAATAACTGTATACATGCCATAAATTTTCTGCATGTGAACTGTCCACATTTCTGCACATAGGCATTCAGTCCAAAGTGTCTCCTAAACTAATTGAACATGCACCATTCCCACTTCGAGTTGCTCATCGATTCGCTTTCTGCCTACTATCTGTTAGCCATCCTGGTTTGCTTGGCACACCAACTGCACTGGACAGGGGGTGGTCCCAGGTTCAATACCCAGAGCACAATGATTTTGTAATGAACAGTGTAGCTTTCCTTTTTAACCATAAGGGTGTAATTAGGTGAACAGTAATGAGTAATTACTCCAGTATTTCAGAAACGTTCACAGCACACTGCAATACCACACATACAGAGGCCCACGCCAGCACCTCCACATCACCAACCTCTACCCCCAAGCACTGCCCCCTGTGCACAGGTGGCTTCATAGCCTTCCTCATAGGCCTCTGCGCCGTCTTTGCGCAGAGAAGGCGTGCCTCGGATCATAGCCAACAACAAAAGCAGGGGCGCCTGGTGACTAGGCAGGAGCGCCAGCTTCAACAAGTAGGCGGGGACCTGGCACACATCAGGGCCCATATGGCAAGTGTAAGTAATGAGCGATTCCTTCACCGTGGCCTCTCTTAAAGTATTAATCGTTTAGTAATAGTTATGTTGTCTTTGCAATACAGATTGAAGGCCATATGGCGCGCCAGGCTGACGCCACAGAGGAGCTGGTGCGGACTCTGCAAGCAATGCTTGCTTTAATGCAGAGTCGGAACCAGGCGCCCAGTAGCGTTGCTGCAGGCCAATGAGGTGAGGCTCGTACGCAGTTGCAAACTTTGAGAGAGACAGAAGAAAATGTCCCTTGTCAGTCAGAGTGACAAAGCGAAATTATGCATGGCGTGCCGTCCTACTACTAAGGCTGGTAGAATGATATGGGTGACGACAGGCTCTGACAGCCACACCCAAGATAGCCTTCAAGAAGCCATCTAGGCGACGCAAAACTATGCGACTGAGAGCGGGCTTATGTGCGCACCTGAGAATTCGGAACTGCTCGTTATCCGCGCATGTTCAAGGACCCAAGTAGTCGACCCCGATATCGACCTCCACCTCGAAGGCACTCCCGCCCCTACAGTAACAGCCTGCGGGTGCTGGGCCTATACCTACTACAGTGTACAGCAGCTCCAGAAGTAATCTGCGCAAGTGGCACACTTGATCCGCTGCATCTCCAAGAGTCGTATTGGGCGGGCGGGGGGATCCCGGCAGAGTGTAAGCATGCTAGGATTAAATTTATTCCTAAACCAGGGGAGAAGGTCTGCAATGAGAATCTTCGTCCCATCTCGCTGACGTCCTGCTTGGCCAAATTGATGGAGCGTGTGATCCGCAACAGGCTTCACGGTTATGTTGAGGACAAGGAGTTGATACCTGAAACGATAAATGACTTCAGGGCTCATTTATCAACGCAGGACGTAATGATACAACTCAAAAAGAACGAAGTTGATCCTGGGTACGGCACGGGCACCAAGGCTACCTTGTGGCTCGACCTCACTAAGGCCATTGACAATGTTACCCGTGAGGCAATATTCAGGAACCTATCGGACATAGGACCGGGGGGGGGGGGTAGAACGTTCCCATACATCAGATCATTTCTGGAGGGTAGGACTGCGGAGATTGTAGTCGGAGAATTTAAATTGGATTCCTTCCCGCTGAGGAGCAGGGGGACACCACAAAAGCCGGTTTTATCGCCGTTCTTGTTTAATCTCCCCTTGATCAAGATACCGTCGTGGCTGGCAGGGATATCGGGACTTGAACATATATTTTACGTGGATGACATTACTCTATGGGTAACAATGTGAAGCGACGCACAAATGGAGGAAACTCTACAACAGGCAGTGGATATTGTGGAGGAGCTAGCATGGGAGGCAGGACTCTTGTGCTCTCAGCCCAAATCCGAGCTTTTTGTGCTGAGGGGTAAAGCAAGAGAAATACATGCGAGGCACTATGTGCCGCCACCACTGCTAGAGGTGAAAGGGGGGGGGGGTGCACGGGTCGCTGAGGCCCAAACGATCAGGATCCTGAGTCTGTATGTGCAGACTAACAGGAAGAATGAGAAGGCTTTAGAAAGGCTTAAAGATACAGTCAATGCTACCGTGAGGCTAATCAGGAGAATCGCCAATCGTAAGAGAGGGGTCAAAGAAATGGACTTGTGTAAGCTGGTACAGGCGTTTGTGCTCAGTAGAATAGTGTATGCGACAATCTGGAGGTACGACCGGGCAGTCTACGTAGATATCGCCGTGTATAAGGACAAGGACGCATTTGCAGTTGAGTGGTGGACGGGCGGGGACGCTTGGTCACCTCTGGATCAGTCAAAAGCCGCTCCTCAAAAACTGCAGATGAGGCGACGATAGCGCTAGATATAGCTAATACTAAAGCTGACCTCATTTACAGCGACTGTTAAACAGGCATTCGAAATTTGGCGAGGGACAGAATATCTGTTGCTACATCGGGCCACGGGGCGAGGGACTTCGGAGGTGGAAATTGTCTGAGTACCGGCACACTCTTGAAACCCTGAGAACGAGACGGCCCACATGAATGCTCGAGGTTTCGTCAGCCGAGCAGGTGAGCCGGATGTTCCGGGGATGTCCACGAGAGATGGGCTGGTGTCTTTTCACGACATTACTAACCATTACAAACTTGAGCGCAGAATTTACCCGCCCCCGGACAAGCAATTTGTGAAAGCGCAGGAAAGTTTCTGGCGAAGATTGCAGAATAGATCTTTCTGTATCCCGTACGTGCTAAACGAAATCTACCCGGACGACCAGCCAGAATGCAAATGGTGCCAGCAACTGCCAACATATGACCACATATTATGGAGCTGTAGCATAGTGCCGCCAGTGGCGGATATTCTGCGTGACCCTTCTCTCGACCAGTGGAAGGTCATTTTGGCCAGCTCAGACACGGTCGTCTAGGCCAGGGCCGTGGTGTGGGCCACCCAGGTCACAGTCAGCCATGGGTTTATGGCCATATAGCACCGAATCGTCCGCACATACGTTCTGACGGAAATAAAGTTTTTCCACCCATCCATCCATCCATCCATCCATCCATCCATCCATCCATCCATCCATCCATCCATCCATCCATCCATCCATCCATCCATCCATCCATCCATCCATCCATCCATCCATCCATCCATCCATCCATCCATCCATCCATCCATCCATCCGTCCGTCCGTCCGTCCGTCCGTCCGTCCGTCCGTCCGTCCGTCCGTCCGTCCGTCCGTCCGTCCGTCCATCCATCCATCCATCCATCCATCCATCCATCCATCCATCCATCCATCCATCCATCCATCCGTCCGTCCGTCCGTCCGTCCGTCCGTCTGTCCGTACATCCATCCATCCAAGAGTCATGGAAAGTGACACCATGCAAATCATGCAGGCATTGCTAATCTGCCGAGGGAAGTTTCACACACCTTATCAACGACACAGTCGAAGCGAGTTGAATCAGCTGAATGTCCTCCGGCGATTGGCGGTGTAGACAGTCCTCGGACTGCCCCCGTACACCTCGACACACCACCTGCTCTAGCTGGGGCAACACAACACAGAATAAGAGCTGGTGGAAGCCCAAAAGACCTTTCCATTGCAGCAGAGGTACCACGCCACTCCGCCCAAACTCGCAGCTAAGATCACAGTAGCCCCCGTCCCGAGCAACATGCACCCCGAACTGCAGCTGGCTGTAGAACAGCCAGTGTGAAGGCACTCATGTGCCAATACGGCTGTTACCAAAAATTGCTATATTTCGATGCTGTGAAATACCTGTCCGGCACATACACTAAAGGACTATTGGTTACAAATGCCACTGGCTCATTTAAGATTGTGGGCTCCGTTGGGAGCCTGAGCTCAAGCGCGATGACTGTGGAGACTGCCGTAGTAGTAGCACTTGCTTCCGTACACATAATGTGTGCGCCGGCGCAATGGCTCATTGGCTATGGTACTCTGCTGCTGACCCGAAAGACGCGAGTTCGATCTTGGCCGCGGCAGTCAAATTTCGATGGAAGCAAAATTCTAGAGGCATGTGCACTGTGCGTTGGTGCAAGAACCCCAGGTGGTCGAAATTATCCGGAGAAGTTCACTATGACGTCCCTCATATCCGGAGTTGTTTTGGGCGTTAAACCCCCATAAACCGATCCTAAACAAACATGATATCCGGCCACACATGACGAACACCACGCCAGTCCAATATACACAATAATTAGACTCAACAGACTCACAGGCTGCGTGCGGCGCCTTCGCCATTATTACGTTATCTTGGCAGGCTGCGCGTGCACTCTCGCCAATCAATTCAATGAAGTGGAAGTTGCGCCCAATCCTTGCCAAGGCAGCAAAGAAAAGAAGTCAACCACGATGCACAAAACACCGCACAAAACATGAAACGTTAATGATTTGAAGGCAATCTAAAGGGTTCAGTATTACAAATTGGTACTGCACACGTCATCGCCCACTAAACTGCCAACAGCAAAATAGCACTAATACAGTGCTCACCAGTGGGGCTAGTTTCGAACGAGAAGACTAGTAACTACACAATGACAATGAAGCTCGAGACTGAAGGGAAAGAATCGATATTTTTTCAGGCTAGGTGCTCAATGTAATGGTTCTTCTTTTGGCGTGCTGCATACACACTCACACTGCACTGGCACACTGAGTAGAACCACTTTTCACATAAGGAGCACAGGAGCAAGGCACATATCATGCACTGTCCATTCTACAATGGCAACTGAAATCACGTTGCACATGGCATGCAAACAGAATATGCACAAAGCCAATTTTTTCACAACACTGCACCACCACGCATCACTGCACAATCCACACGTAGAGCTTGCAGCTTGGAAGTAGCCACTATTGTTCAAGCTGAACGACTGTGAGGTTTGGCTGCTGGGCATCACAAGGCTGCGGATTCAAGCTGCTGCCACATTTTTATGGAGGCCAATGCTAAACATGTCCATGTTCTTGCTATGTCAGCGTACATTAAGTAACCCCAGCTGTTGGAAACCTCGCATGCCATTAACCCTTACTCTTAATTTCTTCAGAAGTACACCGTGTACTGCAATTTCTTCAGCATCTCTTCAGCACTGTGCTCAGATCACATCCAGTTGATACTGACGTAGAGCAAGAAGCACGAATTTCCTGTTTCAGAAAAAAATGCCAAGGGAAAAAACGTTCTGTAGGCTTACAGACGCAGCAAAGCACTCTGTCATGGAACCCACGCTATGGCACACGCATCGGGGAAAAATGTTGCAGTTGCGTTTTCACTGTACACATGAACACAAAACCGAGAGCAGCGGCATATTTTCTACTTCATAAAACATAGTATGCAGCACTGCAAAAACTGATGGCAGATGTGACATGCCTTATGATGCTGTTGACTTGGCTGAAGGTGCTGGTGATGTGGCTGGCGGTGCTGACAACGTGGCTGGTGCTGGTGAGGCAGCTAGTGGAGCAGACTGGATGTCTACCGGTGGTGCCTGTGAGCGAATGCCTGCAGCAGCTGCTCACGCTTGCTCCTGCATATCCGGTAGAGTGCGGAGATTTCCTGTTCTTCTTCACACTGGTCTGTGTCCCCATAAGGATCGTCACTGTCGTAGGTGGCGAGATAAGGCTGCCGTGCATAAATGCACACATTGTGCAACACTGCACTGGCTGCAACAATCTTCGCAGCGACCTCCGGTTCATAGTGCAGTGCTCGGTACCTCTTAAGGCATCTGAATCGACTCTTCAGGACACCAACTGTCCGCTCAAAAACAGACCTGAGTGCAGAATGAGCACTATTTAATCTGTCTGCTGGACTGCCATGTGCGTGATGGCCGGGGATAGGCGAAATGAGCCATGGTTGCAATGGGTAGGCGCCATCACCTGCATGTGAATAGAAAATAACATTTTAGTGTCTGTTCACGACCCTTGACATATAAGTGTTTGTTGCTTTTTTGTTCCTTTTTATTTATGCTAGCAACTATTGACACTTTATTTACCTCACTTTTATTGGCTGCTTGTTCATGCTTACCTGTATATACTTATGCATGCCAACATTACTTTAAATACCTAATGTTAATATATTACTTATGTTAATTATATATCTTCAATGTCATTAGTTTGAGTGACTCAATGTTTTTATTTAATAAATATTTCATCTTTTATGAACCATCTCTTTTTAATTTTATATGTTCCTATCCATAAGGTATGTATTACTCGATATTGTGTTACTTATGCCTTTTTCTGAGTTATTTGCTTGCATTCTTTAAAGGGACACTGAGGAACACTCCATCTAACAACTTTTGTCAGAAAAACTGGATTCTCTGACACTTTCTGAATATGGTCTTGCAACAAAACACGCAATTATCACTGAGGAATTTGGATTAAAAATTCTTCCTGGCATTCGATTCAATCTTCCTATGTCCTTGCTAAAAAAGGTGGGGTGACACTGCTGTGAAGTGGCACCCCAGCCTGTGGAATCAGCGACCGAAATTGTTGTCGGTGCGCATGTTTTATTTGCAAAATGTGATGGTGATGACGAAGCCTGTATCTCGTTTGCTGGCCTTTTCTATTTTATAACACCTCATTTCTTCAAGAAAGTGGTCTTTTTGAGATTACAATGCAATACAGTATTGATACAGCCCAAATAATATTTGTCTTCAGTGCGCCTTTAACTTATACGCAGTATTCCTTGCTTTATACTCCAAGCAAACATTTTTCTTAAGAGGCAAGTGGTGCTCAAACTAACACATATGCCTCATAAAATGAACTTGCAAAGTATGCATATTTTTACGGTGAAGAGGGCAGTAGCGTGGGACGGAGCGCTCAGCTATGACCGCAGTCATTAAATCATATTTCATCATGTCGTCCTGTTCTTTGGCTTGTGACCTCGCATCAATGTGACATTCATATGACATATCAAGTGTTCAAGTGTTCACTGTGTTCATGAGCCGCGTTCAATTATTTTTGAGCAATACATCTGTGGGAATAGATAGCATTTCAGTTGATGATCTGCGAACCTTGTTCGACATACTTAAAGTCGTATTGATATCGCTGTTCAACAGCATTATCTCAAGTGGCATGATCCCGGCCAACATGAAAGCGGCTATGATTACCCCAATTCACAAAGATGGTGGACATAATAGGCATGACAATTATCGTCCTATTTCAGTCTTGTCCTGTTTGACTGAAATATTAGAAAAACATCTGCTGGTTACAATTACAAGTTTTTTAGATGGGCACAAAATCCTGTCACCGCGTCCGTATGGTTTTGTGCTAGGTAATGGGATAGAAATGCTTTTGGAGCACTCTTCTGACATGTTAAATCAATATTTTGAACATAACCAAGTAGTGTGTTTACTGTTTCCGGATGTCAGCAAGGCTTTTTTTTTTATTCGAGGAGTGTGCCATGAGGCATAAGTTGAAAAAGGAAAGGGGGGAAGGAATGCACGGGATTGAAAGTTAAAAGAAGGAGTGAAGAACAGTTGCGCTGAGGTAGTCGCAGAGGTTGTTAATGAAACGGTTGTCCATTGTCCACTTCACGAAGTCACTTTCGCGGTTCCACCGCAGGCCCACCTCCCTGAGGAGCCGTTTTCTGATAGCAGCCGTCGCTGGGCACGTCCACAACAAGTGCCGCACATCACATGTGTCCGGTGCAGCGCCACAGTGAGGGCACCTGTCAGGTAGTGGCAGATCTTTGGCACGCCACCGATGACGGACAGATGGTGTCAGAGCCGCCCCTGCCCGAATCCGGCGCACAGATACCTCCTCCTGCCGAGTAAGACTACGGGGGAGAGGGTGCGAAAACGGAGGAATTAGAGCGCGTGTTCGCTGGCGCAGAACTTCGGAATCGGAAACGTGGGACAGGAACGGATCTGGGGGAAAAGGGGAAGGTGGCGGATCGTCTAATGTATGAAGATGAGTCATAGCATCCGCTTGAATGTTATGTGGATCCTGGGCATGGCCGCGAATCCAGTGTATGCGCACAGGACATGGATACTTTGCGCAGAGCACATGAATAGATTGTGAAATCTGGAAAATTTGTCGAACAGCCTTCTGTTGTTTAAGGGCGGCGTGGGAGTCGGTGTAAATGTGAACTGTATTGAATGTTGGAACGAGCGGAAGGGAAGCAATGGCATTCTAAATGGCTTGAAGTTCCAATGCCAGGGGAGTGCACGTATCCGCAGTATACGTTGCGCGAGAGTTGAGATGCGGATGAGATGGACTATACACAGCAGTAACTCCCCTCTCTGCAGAATGAGATGCATCCATGTATAATATGCACCCTTCAGGCAGATACGCTGCTGACACCGACGGGGAAACCGTGGGGCGATTGTCAGTGAGCTGGCAATAGGACCACGGTGGAAGTGTCTTTAAACGATGAGGTTTGAGAGACTGTTTTCGAGCTCTATTTGCCACCCGTTGGTCGATGATTTCACTGAGTGTATTAAGTTGGGCGAACTCCTGTAGCACACGTATGGGTGTTAAACGAGGCAGATATGTTATGACGCGCATAGCCTCACGATTGATAGCTTCAAGGGAGTCTCACTGTCTGCGGGTGAGACGTTGAAATTGAGCCTGATATACTATCCGTGGCTGAAGGATAGAGCGCACAAGCTGGCGGGCCGTATGAGCACGTGCGCCACCAGAGCGCATAGCTATGCGACGAATCAGACCTAGAGTAGCGTGAGCCGATTTACGGGTGGCTGTCAGCCACGGGGTGCCAGTCCCAGATGTATGGAGGAGAAGACCAAGAATACGAACAGTTTCTACCTGAGGAATCAGAGAATTATGTACCGTAAAATTGAAAGGGGGTGCTTTCCGTAAGGCGGCTTTATTCCTAATTCGAATGAAACATGATATAGTAGGAGAGAGTGTTAGACCCAAAGGCGGGAGGCGAGATGTTAATACATCCAGCGCGTGTTGAAGGACCGACTGATGAATAGACGCAACTGGATGACAGCACCACAAGGTGATATCATCGGCATTTGCAAGCACGCGGATAGAAGGGTTGGTCTCTAGGGCTCGAACAAGAGGAATTAAAGCCACATTAAATAATGTGGGGGCGAGAACGGAGCCCTGCGGCACTCCTCTATTGGACACGCACGCTGAAGGTTCGATTTGCTAAAAAGGCGTGAATGGAGAGAAGGAACCGGTGAGGGAGACCAAGAGTTTGAAGGGAGGCAAGAATGGCAGAGTGAAGGATGTTATCATATGCCTTTGTTATGTCTGTAGCGATTACGGTTCGTACAAGGTGACTCTGTGGAGAGTGGTCAAGCACGTCAGCAGCCAAAGTAGCAAGGCCGTCCTCCGTTCCAATTTGTGGGCGGAAACCAATTTGGGAATCTGGGTAACAATTATGGGATTCCAGCCAACATGATAAGCGTGCGGCTAGAATGTTTTCATAAAGCTTGCAGATGGTAGGGGTAAGGGAAATTGGACGAAGGGCCGAGAGAGATACTGGAGGCTGACCTGACATGGGGATTGGAACCACAATAGAATGCTTCCAGTCTCCCGGCATGACGCCAGAAAGCCACACTTCGTTAAAAGTATCAAGTAGGGTTTCCAAAGCCATTCCTTCCAAGTTACGGAATAAGGAGTTAGGTATGCCGTCGTGCCCGGGAGTAGTAGTAGTTTTCAAACGTTCAATGGAGGCCAGGAGATCTGCCATGGTGAGGTCAGAAGTAATCCCATCGGGGGGCTCTGTTACCGATAAGTCAGGTGGAGACGTAGCGGTGCAGTCATGGTTTGGAAAAAATTTACGGGCCGCTTGTTGTGCAAATGTATCCTCATCCACATTTAGCGCGAGGCGAATGCTCTCTGTGTAATCTGCAACCTGAGAAGGGCGCTCCATGGCGTGAAACACTCTCCAAAGATGTCGATTGCCCTGCGTAGAGGACAGGCGGGCACACCATGCAGCCCAGCGTTGCCTGCATAGTCGCTTTGCATAGCGCCGCGCCCGTGCGGTAGCGCGGTGAAGAGTAGGAAGAGTCGAAGGGTCATCGGGGTGACGAGTAGCGTAAAGATCCGCCTGGCGACGAAGAGCCCACAGATTCAAGAGATGTATGTCCGGGTTTGGGTCGTCTTCATTTACAGTAGTGGTAATAGTGTGAGTAGCAAGAACAGCAGATAGAGCAGACAATGCTGAAGAGGGGTTGAATGTAGATAAATGATTGTCTGCGCGTACAGAATCCCATGATGTTATTCGTACAGTGCGGCGTATTTTCCGTAGACGCGTAGGCGTGAGGGAGATAAAAATAGGGCTGTGATCGCTACCCCAAGTATCAGAATCAACAGCCCAACGAGGGTTACCGGGGCCTAACCACCAAGTCAAATCAGGTGAATACGGGCCACCTCGAGGGCGGGTAGAAGTATTCGGGTGGTTTAAAAGTTGAAAGGAATGATCTGAAAAGCCCCCTTGGATGTGTGAACCCCTTGAGGAATCCGATGGGTAACCCCACGCAGTGTGTGCGCGCCGTTGAAGTCACCACCAACTAGAATAGGGATACCCGAGTTGGTAGAACGTAGTAAACGAACCCATCCCAGATTGGGAGATGCGCAGCCAGGACGACTATAAAAAGAGACTAGAATAAGGGGTGTGCGTGCAGGTTTTACAAGAAGGGCGACAACCTCTTGACGTGTGTTGCACCACCGTGAAAGGTCGAGCGATGTGTGCGGAACTGAACTGTGAATATAAATTGCAGATTTACCTGGGCTGAGGGAGGAGGCGGTGCAACGGCGATAAGGGATAGATGGTGAATGGTATGCGCAGAAACCTGAAAGGCATGGGAGTGCATTATGCTCTTGCAGTAGGAACGCCCATGCCCTCAGCTTTCCGTCGCGAAGGCGGATGTTCACTTCAGAGGCCTTATTAGTGAAACCTCGACAGTTCCACTGCACCACCACCGATGATGATGCGCTATCCATGACGAGGCCGAAGAGCTTCCACGATGAGGGATGTCACCTGCTTCATCAGCGCTAATATCTTGTCCACTGTCGGGGTAGTCCCGGCTAACAGGTGGTCGGCACCTGATTGTGGGCCAGTGCTTACCCTAGGTGATTCCTCTGATGATTGCTCCCGAGTTATGAGGATTCTTCGAGAGGATTGAAAACGACGCTGTTCCCGGCGCTGGGTGAGTTCGTCTAGTCGGCGGCGAGCCTCCGCGATTGCATTGTCTAAAGCTGTGTCTTCATCTGTGGTATCCAAATGTGATGGATGCACTGGACGTTTGGGCGTACCATTTGATCCGGGAAGGTGAGCCGCTTGTGCATATGTACGCTGGCGAGGAGACGTATGGTGAGCAGCGGGCTCAGATAAAGGAAGTTCAGGGAAGTCGTTGTCACATGCGAGAGCTGCAAAGCGATTACTTGTAGGAACATCCATTTTTGCAGGCGACTTGTGAAACTTCTTCGCTTGCTTCTTCTTTGGACAAGCGGGAGAGCGAATGTCATGGTCCGGCGATTTGCAAAGGGCACAATGAGCTGTTGGTTCATACATATCGGCCACAGCTGCTGGATTAGGGCAGGTATTTTGCATATGTCCTTCTTTGTGGCAGTGATAGCAAAAAATACGGCGAGGTCGGAAGGGCTGTGGTTTGACGATCGCACCGTAGTAGGTAAGGTACTTCGGGAGAGTCAACGGGCCTTGCAAGATGAGCAGGTATGAGCCCCGGCGACCCATAGGCCGTGCTTGCAGTACAACATGAGTTGAGCAGCGAATATTTGCGCGCATCTCCTCGGGAGGGCTCGTGCTGTCGACATGATAAACCATGCAGCGGAGTGTGTCAGGACCAGATGCAAAATATATTTGCACCGGGACATGCTTGCTGTCATCCAGGGGGATCCGCGTAACTGCGCAAAGTTTCTGGGCGTCCATCAAGGATGACAAGTTTACCGTGATGGTGTTCGATGGGCGATGGACGACAAACCCGCAGTAGTTCGAAGAGCCAAGGGCATGGTCAATTGTGGCTTGAACATTCCGGGCAGGGATGACAGTCATATCAAAGCGCAATGTAGGCTTGATGGTAACGCGGAACGAGTTCGCAGCAGGCGGAAGAGAGCCTTGACTCACGGGAGGCATCTGTGGAGGAGGCTCAGACGCTTGTGACGGCCCTTGGTGGGAATACTGAACTGGCGCGACGGGCACAGTTTCTTGAGGGAGTGCCACGGGCACGGAGGCAGTAGAGCAGTCCATGTCACAGGCCAAAGTCGTAGCATCGGAAGACGGCGCAGGCTGGAGGCCCAGAGGCGCTGACGATTGAGTGGACGTGGAGGCTGCGTCAGGTGGCAACACAGCGGGCATCCGCGTAGCCGTCGTCGACAACGCAGAATCCATGCAGACACGTAGCGCGACCTCGCTCAGCAGCGCCGAGCTAAGCCTAGCTTGCCCCTGAGGGTTCCGGTTGGGTTTTCTCACTTGAGAATGCGCCCGCCGTGCCGGGAGTTTCTCCGCAGGGGCGTCGTCAGCATTCGGTCTCACGGAGGGCACTGTCCGACCCACGCCACACACGAGAAGACAGCGAAAAGCGAAAACACAGACCTAGAAGCAGACACGTATCCACCCACTTGTATCCAGCGTGTGCCAAAGTGGGTTATTGTGTAAACTGTGCAGGTTCGGCTTCCTTGGACTGTTTCTTTCGCTTTTGGAAAAATTGTTTACAGCACAGAACGCAATACGTCTGGAATAAGCAGGCAAACAGCGCTTCTTTGTTAAAAAAAAGCTGGCGTTCCTCAAGGTTCCGTAATTAGTCCCCTGATATTTAACATCTATGTGAATGACATTTCAAACGCTGTGCCTGTAGGCCTGTATCAGTACGCTGACGATACTGTCCTCGTGTCCCAGTCGCCGAACTACTCTGACACACTTTCTTCACTTCAAGCTGCAGCAACTATTGCTATGGACTGGTTCTCTCACAGCCCGATGAAGAAGGCAGATTTAAGCCATCAGCTGTTCTTGCATAGATCTGATTGTTCTCAATGCGAATGTGTACGCCTCAGCTATGCAACTACAGCGAAATACCTTGGAGTATACTTTAAGAGAACTCTTTCATAGAATGATCACTTATCTCACGTTTGTAAAACACTCCGAACCGTCTCCTATGTGCTTTACAACATTAGGTACCCCATGCCGCTTTCAATATGCAAAGTTTTTGTAAACGCTCTTGGTAATAGCGTGCTGCGTTATGGCATAACGATTTATGGTCATTGTGCAGTTCGTTGCAAGTACAGGATCAACTCTCTCCTACGATCTTTGTTAAAAAATATCGGCTATGATTTAGGCCTTTACTGTAATTCAGATGTCTTCAAGGTATTTTTGCTACCTGAGCTTCATCTCCTTTTGATAGAAACGATTGTCCTGAAACATTTTTGGTTTTGTGACCCACACTGTCTCTTCGAATATTACGTTCCCTTTTACTTTAACAATTTACCTCCAAGAGTTCACCCGGCAAAAACTAAATATAAAATAACAAATATGCCGCGGTACACTAATTAGTGCGCTTACGATGTTGTACACAGATGCTTTACCACCTGTTATGTAAGTCCTGTGATTTCAGTGCTTACTGCTGTGTTTTTTGCACTGATCTAAGGTATTGTCATGCCATTTTGGTTTTCCTTCCTCGAAATTTATTCTGATGTGTTTTTTTTTTGTTGTTTACATGTAAACTGAGTTTTCTGCCTATTTTTGTTTTGGCACTGTACTAATTTGATGTTCCGTAATTTTTAATGAGCGTTTATGCCTGTGTTTATATCTGTGCAGTTCCGTTGGTCGTCGGGCTCTGCCACTCAAGCCATATAAAACTGACATTTTTAAGCATTTTTTTAAACATTTGGCGCAATCAAGTATTATTATTAATAAACTTCTCTATTAAAGCTACTCGCTGCATTCACATTTGTTCAGTGCAGATATTTCCCCACCCCTCACATACTTAGTAAGTATTCACCCGACTAGGAAGTTGTGATGGCACAGGTAATAGTGTACCGGGTGAGCACACCACTCGAATGGATCACGAACAGATCCGGGGAATGTCGCATCCCGTGCCCTGATACGCAGGTTTGCATTGCACACCTCTGAAAAAAGTGCACAAATGCCTTTATTATTTTGACTCAGTTTACTATAGCAAGCCATACATGTTATGATGCAGATGTTATGCTTATTTATGCTATTACAGTAGATGTTATTCTTGAACAATGTTTATGACAAGTAGTAATCATAAGTTCGGCACACTTTTTTACTTGTGCCATGTGCAGCACTGCTCCTCCTGTTACTTGAGTGTTTTTACATGTTCATGTCAGCTTACTTGCAAGTACTGACATCCGATAACACTTCGGAGTCCTTGCTAGGTGTAGTGCAGAGGAAATGAAACGAAATTGTAAATGAAATTTCTTCAATCAATGCTATGACAACTACACCATGTACAGCAAAACGCATCATAAGCAACACACTGAATGCAATATATTGCCCATGTTTCCAAGACAAGTGCCTGGAACACTTGGTAGACTTGTGACTTAAAAAATAAATTTCACTGTGAACGTGACGAAAAAGGAGCAGCACGAAGCATCATAGCGTTAAAAAGTAACAGTATTTGTGCATGTCCTGCTTGAGAGCACGTGAGTTCTAGCTGTATCTTGTTCGTGCTAATATTTTACTCTATTAATGTACAGATTAGGTTTCTTTACTAATGTGTTTATACACTGCTGAAAGAAGTATCCAGTCTAGTGCCTCATTTATTTTTTCTTCCATGCCACGTGGCTAAACAACACCCATTAGAACGTCGGAACGACTGAACTCCTTTCCCTCTGCACATTGCGGGCATTGCATGTTTGTTCTTCAAAAGTCATGTTCGAGCCAATTTTTATGCTTTCCACTGCGGTGACATATTGTCACGGTGTTGGTGACAAGACAGGGACCCGGAAAAATAGGGCTCGGCAGCACGTCCTTCGGTGGGAGAAATGGTGAACTTCAACGTCCTTCAATCCGCGCGCCAGCAGCGTCAACGTCTTTTTGCTTCAGCGCCACCTGACATTCCATCCCTCTTAAAAAACGCGTGCAGATGAGCGCGCGAACACAAACACATTCAAGCACACAAGAAAGGCTTGAAGTATCTGGGGGGTCACCGTGCAAAATACGGCTTCATGCGTAGAACATGGACAGTCTCTGGACGGGATAGTCGGCGGCTTCTCTGTTGTGAAAGTGCCGCGTCCTGTAGCACCTCGTAATTAACGTCGCTGACGCGCCGCAAGACTTTATAAGGAGCGCAATAGCGGCAAATTAATTTTTCGGACAAGCCTCGCCGTCGAACAGGTATCCATACCGAAACCTGGTCGCCGGGATTGTAGAAGTCTTGTCTTGGCCGGAGATTGTAACGGCGTGAGTCTTTATCTTGTTGCTGTGTGATGTGAAGACGTGCTAGCTGAAGAGCCTGCTCGGCTTTTTGGGCAAACTCCTCAGCGTCAGCAGATAATTGGTCATCAGTTGCACAAGGGAGCATTGCGTCGAGCATAGTCTGAACCTCTCTGCCGTAGAGGAGGCGGAACGGTGTGAAACGGGTCGTCTCTTGAACTGCTGTGTTATAGGCGAATGTCACGTACGGTATGATCATGTCCCAAGTCCTGTGTTGCACGTCTACGTACATCGCCAGCATGTCGCCATGGTCTTATTAAGCCGCTCTGTCAGCCCATTTGCCTGCGGGTGGCAAGCAGTAGTTTTACGGTGCATCGCATCGCTTAGCTAAAAAAATTTTGGCCATCATCTGGGAAGTATAGGTGGTCCCTCGGTCTGTTATGACGTAGGTCGGGGCGCCATGCCGAAGTACGACATGATTCATGAAGAAATCCGCAACCTCGGAGGTAAGGCTTTGGCCTCGTCGTATCGAGTGAGGTAGTCTGTGGCAATGATGATGTACCGGTTGCAACCCGAGAACAAAGGGAAAGGGCCGAGAAGGTCCATGCCGACCTGAGCGAAAGGGGCACTTGGTGGTGCAATAGGTTGGAGGAGCCCCGGAGGCTTGGCAGCCGGGGCCTTACAGCGCTGACATTGCCGACAGCTCTGCACAGAGTGTTTAGCAACAGTGGCAAGTTTGGGCCACTAGAACAGCTGGCGTATTCTGGAAAGCGTGCGAGAGTATCCCAAATGGCCAGAGGTTGGTTCGTCGTGGCACGCAGAAAGTTTCCTCTTGAAGTGTTGCCGGCAAGACGAGGAGGTACGCTCGTGAACTGGAACAAGGGTTTTTCTTATAGAGCACGCCTCGTTGCAGGGTAAAGGACGGCAGGTGTCGGGGAAAACATTTAGGAGCGGTGGCCAACTGACCCTCCAGAAAATCAATGAGGAGTAGTAACACTGGATCGGCGCGCTGCTGAGTCTACAAATCAGAAGAATGGATCGCCCCAAGGAAACTGATGTCGTCGGCCGTGTCGGGTGTAGCGAGTTCGACAGGCGCACGAGAGAGGGCGTCGGCGTCTTCATACTTATGTCCGGACTTATAGACAATGGCGAGGTCAAACTCCTGCAGGCGAAGGCTCCATCGCGCCAGGCTTCCAGACGGGTCACGCAGGTTAACCAACCAACACAAGAAGTGGTGGTCAGTGACCACTTTGAAAGTGTGACCATAAAGAGAGGGGCGATATTTCGCAGCGGCCCAAATAATGTCGAGGCATTCTTTTTCTGTCGTGGAATAGTTAATCTCTGCAAGCGACAGAGCGCGGCTTGCATAAGCGATGACTCGTTGAACGCCATCCTGGCGTTGCATGAGAACCGCGCCGAGGCCGATGTTGCAAGCGCCGGTGTGTATTTCAGTGTCACCCCGCTCATCAAAATGGCCACGAACGGGCGGCGTTTGAAGACGCAGGCGGAGCTCGGCGAAAGCCACGTCTTGCTCGTGGGTCCAAACAAAAGGTGTGGCGTCGTGGGAGAGGCGAGTCAGCGGTTCTGCGAGGTCAGCGAAATTTTCGATAAAACGCGGATATTAACTGCAGAGCCCTAAAACGCCGAACAGCTTTCTTGTCACGTGGGGGTGGAAATTCCGCAACCGCTACAAGCTTGTCGCGGTCGGGCTTCACGCCGGTGGCGGTGACGACATGGCCGAGAAATTTCAGCTCCTGGTAACAAAAAGGGCATTTCTGAGGCTTCAATGTGAGGTTAGCTGAACGAAGAGCTTCGAAGACCGCCCGCAGGTGTTCAAGATGTTGACTAAATGAGTAGGCGAAAACCACCACGTCGTCGAGGTAGACGAGGCAACACTGCCATTTAAGACCGGCAAGGACAGTGTCCATCATCCGCTGAAAGGTGGTAGGCACAGGAAAAATCCGAAAGGTAGAACTTTAAATTCATAAAGGCCGTTTGGAGTGACAAAGGCCGTTTTCTCGCGATCCCATTCATCAACCTGGATTTGCCAGTAGCCACTTTTTAGGTTGATGGACGAAAAATACCGAGCGTGCCGAAGGCGGTCGAGAGAATAATCAATACGTGGCAATGGGTAAACGTCCTTCTTCGTGACTGCGTTCAGCTTCCGGTAGTCGACGCGAAAACGCAGAGCGCCGTATTTCTTTTTAACGAGGACGGCCGGCGAGGACAATGGGCTGTTGGAAGCCTGGATAACGTCATCTTCGAGCATCTCCTTAACTTGGGACTTAGTGACTTCGCGCTCTGTAGACGATACGCGATAGGGGTGTTTACAGATTGGGTGTACGTCATCGTACGTGTAATTTGACGCACTTTCGACGAGGAGGCGAAACACTCTCTGAATTCGAGCAATAGTGCACACAGCTGTTCCCGTTGGCTGGTTGACAGCGCAGAGTTGACATCGAGGCTCTCGAGGGAGAAAGGAGGCTGCACTGGTTCTGAGGAGAAGCACTCGGAAACATCTGAAATGCGTTCGATAAATGCTACGGAAGTGCCGCGAAAAAGATGCCGATGCTCGTGCGTAAAATTGGTAGCAAGTACATGTGAGCGGCCACTATTAAGATGGATCAGGCTGCGGGGCACGCACACGCCTTGCGTAAACAGTAACAAAAGTTCGCTTTCGGCGATGGCGTCACCGTCCTGAAATGATTCGCACTCAACCGTAATGAAGGCACTGGTTCGATGCGGCAGGGTGACAGTGTCCGGAGAAACTCGAAGCGCCTGGCTTGGTCGCGGTGCATTGCTGAGGGCGACACCATTCTCAGTTGAAAACGGGACGTTGTTATCGCGCAGGTAAATAATCGCCAAATATTCACGCAAAAAATTGACACCTAAGATGAGGTCGCGCGAACAGTTATTCAGAACAAGACAGCAGACGACAAATGTGGACCCCCGGATTTGAACTCGGACGGTGCACATGCAGAGAGGTGCAACCAGATGACCGTCCGCACTGCGAACGTGTGCTACAGCCCATGGCGTCAGAACCTTATTGAAAATTGTGGCGAGCTGGCTGCTTAGAATCGAATAATCAGCACCAGTATCTAACAACGCTCGAACGTGGCGACCATCCAGTATGACAGGTATGTCTAAGAAAGCCGCTCGCGAGTTGGAGGCGCCGGGGTGGGGGGGGGGGGAGGGGGAGGGGGATGATTGGGCACAGGCGTAGTTGTCTGCAGGCTTTGGCACCGGGAATTCGTCGGCGTGGTGTGCGCTTTTTAATGGCGTCAGTGTGTCTGAGGGACCGGAGAGCGCAGGCGTCGTAACTGTCGCGGCGCCGTCATGTGTCAGCGTCGATGTGTCGAAGCGAGCGGGTACTGCGGACCTCGAAACCGTCGAAGCGTCGTTGCGTCGAGGGAACGTCGCTGTGTCGGAGTGAACGGTGACCGCAGACTTTGGAACTGTCGAGGCGTCGGCATGTCGTGTCCGAGTCGATGGGGGGCCCCGCGCACAACGATCTCCAGTGAGCCCAGCCACTAAGGTCGCTGCCTGCAGTTTTCTCGCCGTGAGCTGGGCGACCGGCCTTGCGCCGCCCGGCGGGAAAAACTCGCTGTAGATGGTGAAGGACGACCCCGGGGGGATGAAGATCAAGCCGGCTGGCGACGAGACTGAAGCCAACGTTGGTCTTCAAGGAAATCCGCGATGGCCCGGGGTCGTTCGCCATAGCGGGGTCGAGGAGAATCGGCGGGAAACCCTTCGAGACCCAGGCGGCGGTAGGAGCAGTGCCGATACAGGTGACCTGGTTCGCCGAAGTGAGAGCATAGGTGCGTCGGTCGGATGTGCGCCACACGTCGGTTTTGCGCGTGGATGGTCGGGGAGCTTCCAGATACTGCCGCAGGGATGCAGGCGGCCCCGGCCCTTCAGCAGGCGCTGGAACGAAGGACACCAAAGCCGGAGCACGGCACCGCAGGGCTTCGGCGTAGGTGAGACGACGGCCAGGCGAGGCAGGAGGAGGGGATGGTCGAGGCTCATCGGCAGGAAAGGACGGCCAGAGCGCTTGCTGCACCTCTTCGCGGACAAAGGTCGCTATGGAACTTGGAGCTGTGGGAGGGGCCCCGTACAGCTGGCGGAGTTCGTCGCGCGCAATCGAACGTATGAGATCGCGTAGCGGGGAGGCGTCGGTGCCGTGGAATGGTAACTCGCCGGAAACGGTGGCGGCGGGTCGATCGTACGCGGACAGTAACCCGCACTCTCCAATAGGTCGTTTCCTCTTCATTGTAAACTAATGCTCGTGTAAGTGCAGCGCACGTACTTACCGAAATACTCCTCAAAGGAGGCCGCCCAATCAGTGGTATCGTCAGATCTTTTGACGCCGCGGTTAATCCGTATTTAATCGCCTTGCACACGTTAGCATGAGGCCTCAGAAGCTCGCAGGTGCAATGAGCTGAAACACTGCCTAACCTGATTAACCGCGGCGCAATGAAAATCGGTCGACACCACTGACTGGACGGCCTCCTCGTACTTCGTTCTTGACTTGCAGTCGACTATGTTACAAATGAAGAAAGGGCATCGAAGAGCACTGTTACAAGACTGGTTACTGTCACTCTTACTACCATGCAGTCAGCGGCAAACTCTGTTGCTGGAATTAATCATTCCATGGCTTTTGGCAGGTGCCGCACGCAGACATCGAATACTAAGTTCAGTTACACGGGCTGCGCATCTGCAAGCTTCGGTGGGCCTGTATCTGCGCAGGGACTGCTTAGGCGACAAGTTTTCGTTTGCAAGCCTCGGTGATAGGCTGGCACCCTCCCGTCAGCACATCGCCTAGCCTGGACCCCAGACGCCACGGAAGGCCTTTTTAAGAAGCAGCAACGCTCAGCCTCTTCGCAGTCAGTGGCAAACTCTGTTGCTGGAATTAATCATTCCATGGCTTTTGGCAGGAGAGCTGTCTGCCGTTACTTTTCTGTCCTATTTTTGTTTGCCGCTACCTGCACAGAGCTGCGTTCGGATTCAGACATGCCTTCTGGTTGTGCTACTTGTTCCAATCCTCTGAGTTTTTCACATGCTCGGTTTTCCCAGGAAAGTTACCACTTTGGGAAGCAATGCGCTGCTTTAACTGACAGCAGTTACGCAAAATTCAGTACCGCTAAGCGCGAAACCTGGGTGTGCCAAACATGTCGACCGGAAAAAATCTCTCAGGGAGACGCTACACAGACCTGGAACGAAGAATCATTTGCGCAGCATTTAACTGCAGTAAATGATAAACTTGACCGCCTTGCATCGAATGTAGAAATGCTAACCACAAAAGTACGGGAAGTTCTTTCATTCAAGGACACGGTTGGAAAGATTGAGAGTGCGACACAAGAAATAAAGACTTCAATCGAATTCCTCTTTGAAAAGTATGACTCGGTATTGGAGACAATCACTTGCAATCAAACAGAGGCGGCGGAATCACGCGCCAAAGTGGACTCGCTGTCTTCTGCCGTCCAGGTCTAATCAGATCTGATTGACAAAATGAGTGAACAAATGAATGAAATAGAAAAGTATAGCAGGAGATTGAATTTAGAAGTCCATGGGTTCCCCAGCAAGCCCATTGAGAACTTGCTATCATTCCATGGTGACCTAGTTGAAAAACTTCAGATCTTTGACTATGAACCAAGTAAAGTCTCTGCTGTTCACCCTCTTCCCAGTAGGGTGAATTCTGTGCCTCCTATTCTCGTCCAGATGTGCTCTACTCAAGGTAAGGAACAGTGGTTTCGAGCACGCAAAAAACTGCCTTATCTGGTTCAAGATGAATTTCCACAGCTGTTTTTCAATGACAATCTCACACGGGCTAATCGTGAGCTGTTCTGGCTGGCTGGCTATTAAGGAAAAGAAAATCCCTTCAAGTACGTCTGAACCATAAATGGAATTGTTTTTGCAAGGAACGAAGATGACGCTACTCATTCAAATTAACTGAAGATTGGACATTGACAGAATTGTCTAGTTATGGCAGTAGCTCTTTCAAGATATTTAGTACTCTTCCAGAAGTCTCTCGATTTTTCCTCTTTCCACGTAACAATGCTTTCAGTCTTATACAAGTAAACATTCGAAGCATTCGTAAACACTCGGACAATTTGGTAGCCAGTCTTTCTTATGTTCTATTGCTTTTTGATGCCATCATTCTCACCGAGATAAATACCTCTTCAGCACTGTTCACTGTTCACTGTGCACTGTTTACGCTACCAGGCTATCAGGCATTATCACTTTTTCTCACTTTTCGGCAAAGGTGGGGGCGTAGCTGCTTTCATAAATAACGCTTGGCTAGCCTCCGAAGTAAGTTTACCTTTCGATCATGCTGCAACTATCACACTCCGTTTATCTAATCCTCAATTTCTACTTAGCTTGCTCTCGTCACCCGCCTTGTGTCAACAGGCGTCTTTTTCTGGACGAGCTTGACTCTGCGTTATCTCATCTATGAACTGATGAATGTATTTGCGTCACAGGTGACATAAACATAGATACGCTACGCCCGACAGTAGGAATAGATGCTGATTATCTAGATACGCTGTCAAATTGGGGACCTGAATTTACTGTCCATGCGACAACTCGTGAAGAATTCTTGTCTCATCGCCTTGTTGCATCCTGCATTGATGATATAAATGTTCGCGCCTATAACCTGAAAGTCAAATCTGGCATTGCACAGGTCAAGGTATCTGACCATTACTTCGTCTGCTGTTCACTGGAACAGACTGTGAATGTCCTTTCACCAAAACCTATTACCCCTTTTACACAAGTTCGTATAACAGATCCAAGGCTTTTTCACAAACTAGTCAATGAAACCGATTGTAACAGTTTTCTATTCACGATGTCCCCAGAAAATGTGTACCGCGAATTCGTAGCTCTCCGTGCTTTCTTTAGGCACGTGGCAACACGTGTTGTCAAAATCAGGCAACGCAATCTGAGCCAGAAGTGAATGACCACCGAAATCCTAGCTGCTATAAGGGAAAAATATTTGCTGTGGACTAAGGCCAAGCGCTCGCCAAACAGCAATGACTTGCGCCTAAAATATAAATACGCCGGAAACAAGGTAAACGCAATGATTAGACTGGCTAAACGCAGTCACTTTAGAAAAAAATTTCAAGACGCACTTCATGACATTAAGAAAACTTGTTCTCTTATTAACAGTCTTAAAGGGGACAATGTTTCCTCTCCTAAACAAAGCTTTTCATCGTATTTTTCTGCAGATTATATCACAGTGGCAAACCTATTTATTCAGTTTTACTAGCATTTCGGGTTCAATACCGCAGCGATCGTCTGCGTGAACTTTAACAAAGAGTGTGCTAGATTCAGCATATCTTCCTTTACTCTCGCTTGACGAACTCATGTCTATTATGTTTAACCTTAAGAAGAAATCACCTGGTTTTGACAAGATATAAGTCAGTGAGCTGCAAAGGAACTTCGACGCTATTAAACATGTGCTACTCTCTGTTATGAACCATATTCTGGGTACTGGCGCGATTCCATTTGAAATGAAAACCGCTATTATAGTTCCACTTCATATGCAAGGTGCGCGCAACAATATAGCAAATTACAGGCCTCTCTCGGTTACCCCCTGTATAGCGCTAATACTACAAAAACACATGGCTCAAACAATAACACACTCTCTTGATAAACATAATGTATTATCGTCAAATCAGTACGCATTTATGCAGGGGAGAGGTACCCAAACACTGCTAGAAAATTTCTCTGATCTGCTAAATTTGAACTTAGATCGCAATCGGGTAGCATGTGCTCTCTTTTTGGACGCCTCTACAGCATCTGACACTGTCTTTCACGACATTCCGCTACAATAACTGTCTCTGCTCGGGCTTCGTGGATCATTTTTGAACATATTACCAAACTTCCTGCATGGCAGACGAGAGTGTGTAAAAGTGGGGAACAGTTTCAGTGATTTTGCTTGTATTTTTCTGGAGTGCCCCAGGGCTCTATATTAAGCCCCCGCTCTTTAAAATTTATGTGAACGATCTGTCCAATGGAGTAGATGAACATGTTTATGAATACGCCGACGACATAGTACTTTTATCTTGTTCAACAAATTGCTACGACGCACTTAGCTCATTACAGAATAATGTAACCAGAGTCATGGAGTAGTTGGCGACCAATCAAATCAGCATTAAGTCTACTAAACGCAACTTGTGTGCTTCCATATTCCAATGAAAAAACTCTACCAATGAAACCATTATTCTTACACACATCTGACGGTAATATATGCACTTGTCAACCTGTTCAATATGCATCTTCTGTTAAATATCTTGGGTTGTTTTTGGACGGTGATCTTTTATGGAATTCTCATTTGTCCTACCTCTGTAAAAAAATGCGCGCGGTTTCTTGTATGTTCTACTGTACGAAAAAACAATTGTTCATGCCTTAGTTTACAGTATTATGCGTTATGGTTTGACTGTGTATGGTCACTGCACCCTTAGATGGAGCTCAAGTGTTAATTCAATTTTAAGTTCTTTGCTGTTGTCAATGGTATATGATTTATGCCCTAAGAAAGACACAGATGTGTTTAAGCTTGTGAATATGTCCTCATTTACCTCTCTTATGGTGGAAACTGTTAAAATTATCCCCTTTTGGAACAATGATTTTAAAACACTACACACAATAACCCATTGCTTAAGACAAAAGGATTTTTTCATAATCCCCAAGACATCAACAAAATATGTGAAATGAACGCGACAATACTATGTGCCACCAATATTTAAAAGAATTACCAGCGCCAGTTCTTAAAGCTAACACTAAACAAGACATAAAAAGGCTGTTTAAAAAGCACTTAATTTTTATTTTATTTTTTCAGTCATCTTTATACTTTTTCTCTTTCACTGCTATCTTCAGTAACAACTTTCTGCATTTTCTTCTTTTATGACTGCCAGGTACTGACAGTCAAGCAGTCTTAGGCTTTCGCAGGTCTGGTACGTGTATTGTGTTTTTGATTGTGCAGAATAAATATTGTTTTGTATTGTGTGACGTTGAATGCGTAGTACCCTTTATGGAAGAAGTACGCCGGCTTGTTGACTGCGTCAGATGGTGCGCGGATGCAAACTAAAGTTCCGTCGATGGCAGCAATGCCCCGTGGAATGTGCTGTCCAGCCGCTGAAAGCCCTTCCGCGCAGTCGCCAAGTCCGCCGCAGTGTATGGGAACGAAATCGTTTCGTGTCCCAGTGTCACGGATCTCCCCGAATAACAGTCGGGCCGGAAGATTGGACTAGGCGAAAGGTGTACCCACACAAACGCACATTTAATACACCCTACATGACAAACACACTAGAACACGAAACTATGAAAACTAACACAAAACACAAATACTATAAAAACACACGACCCGGTAACACTGCAACTAGCATCTACTATTGGCGTTCTACAGTTAGTGGTCGGCGTTCGTGCTCATGGTTGGTTCGGTGCGGCTGCTTCGTTGTATGGATCCAGTGGCCGGCGTAGAGGCGGCGTTCGACGTGCTTGGGATGGCGTCGCTGGCGGCATCGCTGGCAGCGTCGTATAAGCTCCCGGTCCAAGCGCCCGTGGAGGTGATGCCGGTGTTGCTGGCGTTGGGGGCACCACCCGGATGGGTGGCAACAGCGCTGCAGACACCCCTGGCCATAGCAGGTGGTAGCGTCCTCCGCTGACGCACCGGAACGGGCTCAGGCACGGCAGGGAGTCCACGATGCGAAGCCGTAGAACGCCAGCTCACCAGAGCGGTAGCTTGCGTCGCTCTCTTACAGCCGATGTGTCCCTCACCCGCCGGAGCCACCGCTTCTCTGCTGTTCCCCCCGTGCCTAGCTCTCCCCCGCCCTTTTATAGCCTTGGCGTTAGTCCACGTAAACCTTGTCGTCGTCGTCTTCCTCTTCTCTTCTCCACCAATCACCTCCCTCAACCTCACCGAATGCTCCTCCACCAATCATCTCTCTCCACCTCACCGAATGCTGCTTCTTCATCTTCTTTATTCTTCGGTTAATCCACAACGTCTTCTTCACACCTCTTTCCTTTAAAAGCTAATTTAGGCTTCTTAATATATGTGACAAGGGCCCCCTCTCTCAAGAGTTTTTCCAATAAAAACTGCTCACGTCATACTCATTTTCAAGCCATCCAGCCAATCGACTATCTTCTCTGGCGATTCTGGAACCAGCACACAGATCACCGCAGATGTCCAGCACACACCATGAGCACAGCACTAACTTAGCACACCAAAGTGCGTTTTCAGAACACTAACACACCACTGCCGTTGTCCGTACAGAGTCCTTAATAAACATTTTGGTGTCCACAACACACTCCCACAAATAATCACCTAACTTCTGCAACAGCAACAACAAGATAAATCCCTGATATACATTAACACAGTAAAAACAACAGGATACATCCCAGAGATAGCTTGAGCTGATCAGTTGCCTCTACTCATGAGTTGGCTCTACGCTCCAACGTTATCTCTGCCTTTAATATATTCCATCTTAAATGAGTATTCTTGCAAGGCCAAACTCCTTCTCATGACCAATATTGTTCATTTTGGCCTTGGTTAAGTATTCAAGCGGCTGATGATCTGTATGAATCCGGAAATGTCTCTCATAAAATTGAATGTAGAATTTCTTCACCGCCCACACCACCGCCAAACATTCCTTTTCAACAGTGGAGTAGTTGCGTTCACTAGCCTATAATCGCTTGCTTGCAAAAAATACCGGATGTAGCACGCGATTCCCTTCTTGCAAGAGTGCGGCTCCTAAAGCTCGGTCTGATGCATCAGTGCTGAGCACAAACTCTTCATCCGATTTCGAAGCAAGCAGAACGGGCGGTTTTGCCAAACCCTTTTAACATCACGAATGCATCTTCATGTTCAGCAGTCCAATTCAGCTTATTGCTTGCCCTCTTAGAGAGTTCGACAAGCGGGTCGGCTATGTGGGCATAATCGGGAATAAAGTCCCTGTATATCCAGCTAGACCCAGGAACGACTGTACCTCTTTCTTGGTTGTCGGTGTGTGGGCCTGCTGTATTTTGTCCGAGATGTCGTCTTTCGTCGCGATTCGGCCCATCCCCAGCTTGTGTCCGAGAAAAGAAATGGCTTCAAAGCCCACCTCATATTATGCCGGTGTTATGGTCAACCTGGCTTGCTGAATTCTATCAAATAGTTTTTCCAGCGTAATTACATGCTCTTTCCCCGTATCTGTTGCCACAAGAATGTCATCAATATAGTGTTCTACATTTTGGAGCCCATCCAAGACCTTCCGCATCAGCTTCGTGAATATTGCAGATGCTGTCTTCAAACCAAAAGACATGAATCTTAACTGGAATAAACCCGCCGAGCACGAAAAGGCAGTCCTCTCTTTAGATTATTATTTCATTGGTATTTGCCAATACGCTTTAGCTAAGTCAAATTTAGAAAAAAACCTTTTGTGAGCCACCTTAGCGAACACCACGTCCGCTCTTGGTATGGGTTCTGCATCAGGTACTATTATGTCATTTAGCCGACGAAAATCTAGACACTGTCGGTTAGTACCATCGGGTTTTTTGACAACCACGAGAGGCGCATTGTATGCTGACGACGACCTCTCAATCACACCAACCGCCAACATATCCCGCACCTCATTTTCAATTCATTCTTGAACTGCTAAAGGTAGTGGGTATTGCTTCACGCTGATTGGTCAATCTGTAAAGAGATCTAGTCCACAACATATGACATCTGTTTTGCCCGGCACATCCGAAAACACATCCCCTTTGCTTTGGAGTAGGGTCTTTATCTGTGATCTTCGGTCTTCATTCAAATTGGGGTTTATTAGCACCTTATCCCATCCTACAGTTTTCTTCCCACTGCACGTGGGCATCTCAACATCACCTGTCTCCTCGGCTACTACCGAACATGCTACCTTGGGGGCACACTGTACAGGAACTCATTCTTCGTACTTTTTCAACACGTTTGCATGGAAAATATTCTTGGTGTTATTTATCAATAACTCATAATCGATGTCACTTTTCTTCTGCGTCTCAAGGTAAGGGTCCTTCCACTGAATCAGTAAACTATTATGATCCGTGGGTAGATGGATGAGAACGTTGTCGCCCGGATTCAGATTTCTGTGAGTGGCTTTCTTGTCATAGTTGCCCGTATAGCCTTCGCGCGCCCTTTCCAGGCCTTGATGTGCAAGCCTGCATATTTCTTCCAACTTGTCCCGCAACTAAAGAACGTATGTGTATGTTGTCTTGAGATCTGATGCAATCTCCTTATTAGCCCACAGCTCCTTGAGTATTGTAAGTGGACCTCTAACTGTTCTCCCATAAAACATCTCGAAGGGCAAGAAACCAAGATTGGGTTGTGGTACTTCGCGGTAAGCGATCAAAAGAGCTGGGAGATATCTATCCCAATCAGTAGGTCTCTCCTAGCACGTTTTCTTGATCATATTTTTGAGGGTGCCGTTGAATCGCTCTACAAGCCCATTACACATGAGATGGTCTGTCTATAGGTCTGTTGTTGCCAGGAAGAAAGAAAAGGATAGTACACAGGCCTGCTAACTGGCTCAAGCTGAGCCAAAATCGCTACCACGTGCAGATAGTAGGAGAGTTGAAAGATGGGATAGAAAGACAGGATACTAAAGACGCGCTAAAGACAAGGACGGTCACGGAGATAGTGCAATACGGGGCCAACCGGTGGCGGAAGTGAAGCAACCTTCAAACTCTCCGCCATATTTCCAATAATGCGTCCAATTGGACCCGTAACAGATATTCTACGGGGTCTGGACATTCGGAATATCGGGTGTTCCTCGTAAGGCGTCGTCAGGAACTGCCTTACTGACAAAAGGCGGTTAACCTCCTTCATTAGTTCCGAATTGAAGTTAGATCCCCGGTCACTCAAAACTTCCCTCGGGAACCCATAGCGCGAAAACATTTCCACAAGACCCTCTGCCACTTGAGTACTGTCAATAGTTCTAAGTGGAATAGCGTCAGGATAACGAGTGGCCACGTCAACCAGAATAATCACTCATCTATTGCCTTTGGCGGATACTGGAGAGATTGGCCCCACAATGCCAATGGCCACTTGCTGAAACGGTAGGTCGATGGCTGGCATCTTGCCCAGAGGTACAGGACCAACTCTTCCCTTCGAAACTCTGCGCTGGCACACGTCACATGAGCGAACAAAGCGCTTAACGTCACTCTGAACACCCGGCCAAAAGATCTCCTCGGTGATCCTAGACACCGTTTTTTGAACACCGTGGTGTCCGGCCATAATTGCGTCATGTCCTAAGCGTAGCACGGTCTCTCGCATATCTCTTGGTAGCACCAGCTGTTGGACCCGCCTTTCTGAACTAAATATACACTCCCTGTGCAGAAGACCATTTACCAATTGATCTTCGAATGACGTACGACTCTTCTTTTTTTCACTTTTTCCCCGACACTTTCGAAGCAGGCCTTCAAGCTCGGTTCTTCTTTTTGCCTAATTGCAAATTCGCCTGGTGTTACGCTTAGGCACATTGTAACAGGAGTAGAGAGTGGACGCTGCGTTACTCGGGCTGTCACTTGAGCTCTTGTCTCCACTGCCGACGAGAAACTGACTGCACCTGTCTGAGCAGTCACGGGCCTTTCCTACTTTGGATGTTCTTCAACGTCGAGCATCCTCCACTCGGGATGAGGGTCTTCGACACCTCTTGCACCCGTAATGTTCCCCAAGATGAGATCGTAGATGGGTTTCTCTACGCATTTTGCCACTACCTGCCCAGTATAATATATTGTGGACACTACAATCTTGGCTTCAGGAAGGTACCTTACTGTACTATCTACAAGAGTGACGGCCGACGCTTCCCCTGTAAGATCCTCGTCCTTCACCAGGCTTCTCCAAACCAAGACTGTGTTGGCTCCGCTGTCTCTAAGCACCAATATAGGACGGTCCCCTATTTGCCCACCCACCACCGGCGTTGCTGCTTTCGACTTGGGTGTTCCACTCACTGCCTCATTTTCCAGCGGCGTTTGCTCTCCTTTCAGCTCTGGAACTTCGGGTGGCGTGACAAGTTATACCCTAGAGTCGACAACGCATGCAGCTCGGTCCTGCGTTCTGTATCGGCACTCATCCAGAGTATGACCCCTCCTCTTACAACCTGGACACACAACCTGCGTTTTTTGGGCAGCGCTACTAGTCCGACAGCCAACTGCATGGTGTCCCACCTTGCCGCAGAGAAAACATCTTACTGGCGCCTTAGATGCACCGTCATATGGTCTTGGTTTTGCCGCATCTTTCTCTAGGATCTTTTGGGTTTCTTCCTTTGCCTTACTCAGATTTCCTATCCTTGAGCCTCGAGGAATTGGTCTGCAGTGTCGGCGAACTCTTCCAATGAGCACAACTTGCTTTCTTTCAGGAATAGCGCCAGCTTTAAGCTACAACACGCTAAAAATTGCTCTGTGACCAGCTTGTCAGGCACCCCTTCAAAACTCTTTTATGTGTTTAACATATCAAGCCACCTAGCAAAATAGTTTGTCAGCCCGCAGGAAAACTGCTTAGCGGTTTCTGAATCCTCTGGTTTCGCGGTGCGAATTCTCTCACGAAAACCCTGTGCCGTAAGCCTGAATCTTTGGAGGAGCGCCTTTTTGACTTTCTCGTAGTCCATGGAATCAGCAGAGGGCATCCTTCAAATGCATTCAGCGCCTCTCCAACTAAACACATGCTTAATGCCGTGGCCCAATCACTGCGGTCCCTGCCTTGCCCCACAGCTATCCGCTCGAATCGTTGCAGATATGCGTCCAGATCATCTCTTTTGTCATCGAAAGGAGCCATCAGCTTCCTTGGACAAATTCTGGCCGGTCGAGGGGATTCTCTACCCGCTAAGGAACGCTGATCACTGTCTGTGATCTCCTTATATCCTCCCGCAACATGCACCTGTTTCCACTAAGGAAACTCCTTCTCCCGTTCTGCATTAACACCTCTTTTTGGGCTAGTTGGTGCATACTTGATTCAGAGAAAACCTAGCGCAAAAACATGTGTCTCGTCTGTTCTGTCTTTGTGGTTGCATGTTTTTGCGCTAGGTTTTCTCTAAATTCTCCCGTTCTATCCTTCTTTTCTCCTGTCATTCTGCTTCGTGAGCTCTTCTCGCTTCTCGCCCTTGTGCCTCGCGAGCTCTTTTCTCTTCTCGCCCTTCTGCCTCGCGAGCGTCTGCGCGTGCTTGCGCCCTTTCCTCACTCTGCCTCTTTCCCTCCTCCTCTTAGAGATGCATCGCCTCTTCCTTGCTTAACCCTAGCTTGAGCGCCAGTTGTAACGTTCTTGCCAAATCTGTACTTTCTGCCGTCGAGAGGTCGGAAATATTCGAGACAAAGCAAAAAGAAAAAAGGAAATGAATCCCGGCTCAGGCTCGCCACTTATCTTTGTCACGGATCTCGCCGAATAACACTCGGACCAAAAAAATGGACTAGGCGACAGGTGTACGCACACAAACGCACATTTAATACACCCTACATGACACATACAAGAAGACAAAACTAACAATACTAACACACAACACAAAGACTATAAAAACACACGACCCGGTAACACTGCTACTTGAGTCTACTACTAGCGTTCTACTGGTAGCGGTCGGCGTTCGTGGTCACGGTTGGTTCGGTGCGGCTGCGGCGTTGTATGGATCCAGTAGCCGTCGTCAAGGCGGCGTTCGACGTGCTTGGGCTGGCGTCGCTGGCGGCGTCACTGGCTGCGTCGTACAAGCTCCCGGTTCAAGCGCCCGTGGAGGTGATGCCGGTGTTGTTGACGTTGGGGGCACCACCCGGATGGGTGGCCACAGCGCTGCAGACACCCCTGGCCGTAGCCGGTGGTAGCGTCCTCCGCTGACTCCCCTGAACGGGCTCAGGCACGGCAGGATGTCCACGATGCGAAGCCGTAGAACGGGAGCTCACCGGAGCAGTAGCCGGTGTCGCTCTCTTCCCGCCAAAGCGTCCCTTACCCGCCGTAGCTTCCGCTTCTCTGTTTCTCCCCCTCCGTGCCTCGCTCTCCCTCGCCCTTTTATAGCCTTGGCGTCCACGTAAGCCTTGTCGTCGTCTTCTTCTCTTCTCCACCAATCACCTCTCGCCACCTCACCGAATGCTTTTCCACTAATCATCTCTCTCCACCTCGACGAATGCTTCTTCTTCATCTTCTTTATTCTTCGGTTAATCCACGTCGTCGTCTTCACACCTCTTTCCTTTAATAGTTAATTTAGGCTCCTTAATATATGTGACACCCAGGGAGCTTACAATGGTATTTGTTACTACGTGAATGCAGCGACTGACACTTGGCTGGCTAATGGCCAAATGTTTGTCGCTGGCAATCACTCCCTAAAAACAGCCCGTGCCGTAAAAGCGGAGCGCGCACAGCCCCTGCTGCTCGACTGTCAGAGCAGTACTTGTGTACACGCGCTGCCGCTCAAGATCGTCGCGCAGGTCGTCGCACAGTCACATCACCAAGTCCTCCGTGAGTCGGTAATGTCCACGGAACATTTCATCAGGCATATCGAAGGCGTCACGATGACCGTGATAACGGCTGCTTTCCGACTCCACGCCTAAAAGAGAGCGGGCAGAGTAGACCTTGCCTTTAAACGGGCACTTTGATCGAGCAACCAAAAAGAATAGTACTTTGTATGAGCAAAGTCATACCCACTGAACGCCACAGCCAGTGCGTCGACTGCATTTGCCTGTGTTCTGTAAAAGTTGTTGACTAATGATCACGATCGCGATACCGATGATTCGTCACTGCGAGCGAAGGGTTTGCACCGGGCGAGCAGCTAGCGTCCCTATGCGGCTGTACATTTAAGCTCTGGCTAATAACGCTCTGAACGCTAGCTTATTCCACATGTGCCCTTAAGACGCCGTTTTATTGCATTGTGCAAACAAAACAAGACTTTTATAAGCTCAGTTTTGGCTTCAAATAAATACATGTAAAACTGCGGCGACCTAACGTCGTATTAATCAGCGTTGCATTCACTCATTTGCATAATTCGGGTACCTTTCGCCGGGCGAAAGTACAGCGGCTAATCCAGCCTTTTTTACCAATGGCGGCACATTGGCACTTCGTAAAAATGATGAAACATCAATTTGACATCACTCCAAAATGTGTGTATCACGTGTTACGCGTGACATTGTTCCAGCCAATCAGCCAATCCAGCCAATCAGCCAATCAGAAGATATAAACAGGATGTCCAAAACAATGAGAACCTCATTCAAACCATATCAAATCTAAGTTTAAGAGAAGGTAGATCAACATCGCGGTCACCTGAAATTTGGAAAATTCCATTTATACGCACAACCATCAGCCGTCAAATGCTCGAATATTCACTTACAACTTTGTTAAATTATCTCCATAAACATGATATTAATGTCCGAAGTGTTAGCACCCAAACTCTGAAGAATTTTTTACACAACAAGAGTGATGGTTATGCTCGTTATAATTGTATAATGATGTTTTTATTTTCTCAGGTGTATTCTGCTGGTCTTGATGTGATGGGGATCTCTTATTGTTGTGTAAAATGCAATTTTTTCTTTTCAGACAAGTAGGTCTTGACTCACTTTCTATGTGTGTATGTCCTCGTGACTATGCTGCTATACATGTAAATGTGCAACTGCTGTATGCCTTGTAAATGGGGGCTCGAAGCACGTCAAGTGATATGTTTTCACTTTTGTTCGAGTCCCTTTCTGCCTCGACGGAATAAAGTTCAATTTCAATTCTCAGTGTGCATTTATTTTCTCTAATTTGTCAAGTCGAGCGCATGTGTTCTCATACCTACCACCTGTACCATGTTTTTCCCTTTACAATAACTTATATTTACTAGCCGGGCACCAAGAATAGCGCTGCTGAGAATGTTTTTTCAATGCTACGTCAATCTAATGTCAGCGCGAAAAGTTCTTATGCAACAGACGATGATTGACACGCCTTTTGCCCTGCCTTGTCGCTGATTGACACTTCTGAAAGCCAATCAGAGAGGCAACATGGCTCCGACCGGCGAATGTGAATATCGAAAATAGACCCCGTGGTTGCCCTCGGACTGTTCTTGCCGCGGCTCCCGTCCTCCCAGCTCCGGCTCTTCGACACGCCATCCAAGAGCAGGTTGCCGACGCTCTTCTAACCGCCCATCCGCTACCACCTGTCGCCGCTCCACTGACATATGCCGACGTCGTTGCCCAGACGCCGCCCCCTATGGCCGCTCCTCTGACATACGCGGACGTCGTCGCAAGACCTCGACCGCCTACCATTTCTTTGCCTCCAATACTTTCGCGAGCGGTGGCTCCTTCTCTTCGACCGGCTCTGCGAGTCAGCAATCCGTGGCGCACCATCGACAGCCGGCCCATCTCCTACAATTGCGACTTGCCTGGTCATGTGGCCCGGCTTTGAAGTTGTCGTCTCTCAGTCTACGCGCCACCTCCTCCAGCTCCCGCGTTCTGGCCTTCCACGAGTCCGTACTCCGGCACTGCTGAGCCGCCGTCTGGTCGTCCTTTTCCTCCTGACCATTCGGCATTTTTTAGACGCCGTTCACCGTCACCAAGCTGCCGCTCCGTTTCTCCCATGCGACGTCGCCACAATACCCCTCAGGAGGAAAACTAGGTGGCGCAGTTCCTGAGGCGAGAACTGCATCCTCGTAGAACTTTCCAAGGCCTCGCATATACCCCTGCTAATGTGATCGAAACTTCTGTCGAGCGCATTTCATTCTTGGCCCTTGTGGACACCGGTACTGCGATTTCTGTTATGGATGAAAAGTTTCATCGTTCGTTGAAGATGGTAAGACGCCGATTGCTGGACTGTCGTTGCGTACGGCCAGCGCTGAGCACATCAAGCCGTTCGCAGCGTATATCGCTCGAGTTGTGATTCAGGACTCCCTCTACACGATAGAATTCGTCGTGCTGCCTTCCTGTTCGCATCCTGTTATTCTGGGCTGGGATCTTGCTTTCCGCCCATGAAGCTATCATCGACTGTGCTCGAGCGGAAGTCGGGTTTTTTTCTCTGCCCAATACTTTTCTGGATGCTGCTCCTCCTGTTGCCTGTGTTAAAGCCCTCGCCGCGAAGACATCGACATTCCCCCGTGCTCTCCCGTTCTTCTACACCTGTCATGCATCCCTATCGGTGACGACACTGTCCTCTTTACTCTAGGCCATACTTTTCTGCACCGCAAATGTCTCCCTGTGCCATACGCCGTACTGTGTTCGCTGGCCTCTCGATACTTTTGGTCTCTAACCCGTTTTCCTGCCCTACCGCTCTGCGCCTTGGTGAATGCCTCGGCAGTGTGCAGCCCATCGCATCTCTGCTCATCTGCGAGGATACCGACGATACACCGCTCCTCGCCATGAAAGCGCTCAGCCCTCCTGTCTCTACGCCAGATCGCTCTTCTACCGAGTTGTTCTTGCGTTCCATCGACGCCGATCTTCCCCCGCCGTAAAGAACACAGCTTCTCACCCTCCTTAATCAATTTCGCTCTTCCTTCGACGCTCACCAAACTTGCTTGGGCCGAACTTCCACCGTCACCCGTCGCATTGATACTGGTGCCCACGCGCCGCTGTGGCAGCGCCCCTATCCCGTGTCTCCCACCGAGCGCCAGACTAGTACAGAGCAAGTCGACCAAATGCTTGAAAACGGCATCATTCAGCCCTCAAGTAGCCCCTGGGCATCGCCTGTTGTCCTTGTGAAAAAGAATGATGGCTCCATACGCTTCTTTCGATTACCGCCGCCTTAATAAGATAACGCGGAAGGATGACTATCCGCTCCCACTCATAGATGACGCTCTGGACTGTTTGCAAGGGGCGGAGCTCTTTTCATCCCTCGATTTACGTTGTGAGTACCGGCAGGTCCCCATGGAAGCGACCGATCGTCCCAAAACTGCTTTTGTGACCCCCGACGAATTGTATGAATTTACTGTGATGTCATTCGGCCTTTATAATGCCCCTGCAACCTTTGAAAGAATGATGGACACCATTTTGCGTGGACTCAAGTCCACCTCGACCTCGACGGCATTGTCGTCTTTTCCCTCGACTTTTAAACCCATATATCCCGCCTGAAGCACGCTTCCACCTGCTTCTCTGACGCTGGCCTGCAGCTCAACTTGAAGAAATGCCGTTTTGCGGCGCGTCAGCTGACAATTTTAGGACACGTTGTCCCTAAGCAAGGCGTTCGTTCTGATCCAGCCAAACTTTGTGCGGTCGCTGCCTTTCCCAAACCTACTTCCACCAAAGACCTGGGCAGCTTCTTAGGTCTGTGCTCTTACTTTCGGAGCTTTATTCGCAACTTTGCTTCGATTGCTGCGCCTTTAACACAACTGTCCGGCAGTTCCGACTTATCGATGTGGTCTCCGGCGTGCGACGATGCGTATTACACCTTGCGCCGCCACCTCACAGCGCCGCCCATACAGCGCCATTTCGACTCGACCACTCCTATCGAGGTCCACATGAACGCCAGTGGTGCTGGCCTCGGCGCCGTAATCGCCCAGCGCATCTGTGGCTTTGATGAATACGTTGTTGCCTACGCAAGCCGCACACTTACGAAGACTGAATCTAGTTACTCTGTCAGTGAAAAAGAGTGTTTCGCCGTCGTATAGGCCCTTGCCAAATTCCGCCGTACCTGTATGGCCGCTCTTTTGACGTTGTGACGGACCATCATGCGCTTTGTTGGCTCTCCTCCTTGAAAGGCCTATCCGGCCGCCTTGCCAGGTGGGGTCTTCGTCTGCCAGCATATGAAATCCGCGTGGTCTATCGCTCCGGCTGCAAGCATCAAGACGCTGATGCCCTGCCCCGCTGCCCACTTCCAGCCCATGTCGCCAGCCTTTCCACCTCTGACGTCTCCCCGTCACCGCTTTACATCAGCGACATGCCCTCAGCGCAACGTAGCGACCCCTGGATCGCTTCTCTTCTCGACTTTCTCTCCAACCCCGCGGCTGCTTCTCCATCCCGTGCCCTCTGCCGCCATGCTTCTCACTTTGTGATTCGCGATAATGTCCTCTATCGCCCGAACTACAGCACCGACGGCCGCAAGTGGTTCCTCGCTATTCCTCGCCACCTGCTCAAGCACATATCTCCTATTTCCACGCTGACCCACAATGCGGTCAGGCGGGATTTTTCAAGACATAAACCCCAATCCGGCTGCGCTATTAATTGCGCGGCATGTACACCTTCGTATTTAAATACGTACGCCCCTATCTCGCCTGTCAACGTCGGAAGGCATCTCCTGACCGTTCTGCTGGAGAGTTGCAGCCGCTTCCTTGTCCACCACGCCCTATCGAACGTATCGGCATTTATTTCTGCGGCCCACTTCCGTACATGGCGGCCGGCAACCGTGTGGCTATCATTGCGGTTGGTCATCTCACGAGGTATGACGAAACTGCCACCCTTCCGTCTGCCACAGCGACAGACGTTGCCTCTTTCTTTTTGCAACGTTTCGTCCATCATCACGGTGCACCTCGCGAACTACTTAGCGACCGCGGACGCGCCTTTTTGTCTGAAGTCGTTACAGCCCTGCTCCGCGAGTGCAACATAATGCATCGAACCACCTCCGCCTATCATTCGCAGACCAACGGCCTCACGGAGCGATCGAACCGCACCATCGGGGACGTGCAATGTATGTCGCATCCAACAACTTGAATTGGGATCTCTTACTTCCATATGTGACTTTTCCCTACAACACCTCCCAGCAGTCCACTACTGGCTTCTCTCCCTTCTTTCTTCTTTACACCCGTCATCCATCTGCTACAATAGACACCATTCTGCCTTACCAACCTGACGCCTCTCAATATACTTCTGTGTCTGAAGCCGCGCAACACGCAGAAGATTGCCGCCAAATCGCCCGGTCACTCACGACTGACACCCAGTATCGCCAGAAATTCCGCCACGACAACGCTCACACCACCTCGCACTTCTCTCCTGGTACGCTTGTGTGGCTCTGGATATCGTCAAGTACTCCTGGACTGTCCTCGAAATTTCTCACCAAGTATCACGCCCCCAACCGTGTACTGGAGCGCACATTTGTTAATTACGTCGTCGAACCCCTCAGGCCGTCTCCCGATCTCTGCCGCCGCGGCCGTGAGACGGTTCACATCCGGCGTATCAAGCTTTACTACAACCCCTCCATCTTGTTGTTGTTGTCCACATACTATCGCACATGCCCACAAAGGGATATTGGCCAAGAATTGGGGGCAACGATAGTTTTTGAGGTAAATGAGTCCTTAACAAAATTGCAATCAGTGGTAAAGACGGAAGAAGGCAACAAAAAAGAACAATGAAATGAAACGGAAAATTCAGAACGCACGCAGGAAATCGAGACTGATGTTTATAGCCCAGTAGTTAAATAATAATATTAATTGTAATAATAAAAGCATTATTGAAAAAAATAAATGATTGACTCGGTAGTCGTCTTCACTCCATTAAATAATTTTGCACGGCAGTAAAAACAAACTTGTGGCTGTACCCAAGTAGAGTGGCTCCAAAAGGCAAAAAGACTGGGCTGTTCAAACAAAGGCCGAGCTGTTGTAGAGGTTTCTCGAAAAACCTTCTCACCATGGTGTACCTGCGACAAAACAACAAAAATGGTCTATTGTTTCGTGCTCACCACAAAATACGCACACGGTTGTTAAGCGCCAACCCAGACCTCTGCAAATAAGAGCTTATAGGTGCGATACGGCAGCGGAGGCTTGATAGAGATACCTCTGCCTGCCGTGCATGGCATGATAGCCTGCTCCACGAATACCTCAGGTGCAGGTAATCATCAGATCTTAAAAGAGATCCAGTTGTCATTCTTAACAAATTTTGTCTCCGGAACCTCACTGCTGTAATGTACGCTGTAGCCGGAACGATAGGTTGCACGGGGCCATTTAGCGACGCCTTTGCCAGGCAGTCCGCAACTACATTGGCTGTCACACCGCTATGACCTGGCGCCCATATCATGTGAACAAGGCTCAAATCCGGAGGGACTAAGGAATGGAAGGTGTTTACAAATGGCGAATCTACAGCCCAAGCAAGGGACGAACACAAAAAAAGAGTCAGTAATGACAGCCACTGAAGAAAAAGCTGCCTCTAGTTTTCGAAGACCAAGCACCACCGCCAGAGACTCCGCTTGGAAAATTGGGGTGTACTCGGGAAGCCGAAGAGAAAATAACAATCTAAAAGCGGGCAATATATTCCTGCCCCTGCCTTTTGATCACATTGGGAGGCGTCAGTAACTATCGTTAGGCTAATAGGTAGGCTTTGTAAATGGTCTTTTAATAATCCATTTAAAATGTGGATTGGTAAATCCTTAGCGCTTTTCAGGAAAATATCATCAGAGATAATTTTTACAGAGTACCCACTGTTTTTTGTAAGAAGGATGTTATACAAAAGAAAATTTAAAGCTTCAAGCAAATTTTGTACCATAACTACCTGCAGGGTACGAAATCTAGGCCAGTGGACTCCAAACAACGAAGTCGGCTGGCAACAAAAAACAGACAAGAAGCCGTGTAAATGCGATTCATATATCCTTAGGTATGCCTGAACAGTTAGGAATTGAAATCTACATGATAAAGAAGGAATACAGGCTTGAAGATAAAACACGTTATTGGCCACAGAATTGGGGGAGGCCAAGGCACAACCGAAGCACTTACCGCTGCAAAAGAACGAGCGGGCGAATTTTGTAAGCAGCCGTACCAGAAAACAGCACAGACCCAAATTCTAAAATTGGTCCGACATGCAAAACATATATCAGCAAAAGTGCATCTTTCCGTATTCCAGACCAGGGATTACTTAATCTACGCAACATGCCCACAGCACCAACCCCTTTCGCTGCGACATGGTAAATGTGGGAGCGCTATGTGAGGCTGTCATCATAAGTGACATCAAGATATTTTAATGACTTAACTTGAGGTATATTTTGTCGCTGTTAACTGAGAGACAGATGAACAGGATCTCTCACCTGAAAAACAAGTAAAGCGCTCTTGTTTATATTTAAGGTGAGACGTATGTCACACAACCAACTTTCAAGCAAATTCCGGTACGATTGCAGGCGCACATAGAGAGATTGAATGTCGGCTGCAGCAGTGAAAAATGCAATGTCGTCCGCATAGACGAACGTGCGAATGTTTTGATGGCTGGGAATGAAGTTCATTAGAATATTAAAACCACAGGCGACAAGACTGCCTCTTGTGGAACATCTCTGGATTGTTTATATCTTCCAGAATTCACACCATTTAGTATACAAAAAAAAATTGTTTTCAAAGAGCGCAGATATCCACGCAAGTAAGTAATTCGGAAACTGCAGAGTATATAATATTTGCAATAATATGTAGTGTTCTACGCTGTCATAAGCTTTGGCTACATCTAATGTCACCAACGCAGCATGCATTTCTTGGTGCCGCGCCAGACGAATGCGATTCTCAAGATCGGCGTGAGCATTCCATATGAAACAGTTTTGACGGAAACCATTTTGACAGGAACTAAGGATATTATTACGGTCCACAAGCTCCGAAACACGTAGGAGTAAGACCCTTTCGATTAACTTAACCACATTTGATGTCAATGAAATGCGTCTAATATTATCCATAGAATAGCCACCACCATTGATTTTCGGTAAAGGGGTCACATTTGCGATTTTCCTCTCAGGAGGAATTCATTGATGTTTGATTGAAAAATTAACCAGCTGCAATAAGGATGTAGGGAACTCCTCAAAGAGGATCCTGAACATTTTTGATGATGCCCTATTTGGGCCAGGAGCAGCTGCTGACAACCTCAACACTATCGGGGAAAGCTCAGGAAGGGTAATAGAGGGGACATGCTTAAACTTGTCCACTGACGCTACAAACGTAGAGCGCAAAAGAAGTAAAGAGGAGAAACGCTGTTCTAATCCTTTGACAATTGTCTCAACTGTTTCTATTGCTTCTTGCGGGGTCTAAACACATGAGGGTGAATTTTCTGAAACTGGAATCTTTTTCCGCGATCTTAAGAAACCGAAAAGTGCGCGACATTTTCCTGATTTAGATGGGAAATCAAAATGCTCAGATTAATAATTTTCTTTTTCTTGTGAGACTATGCGTTTAAAAGTAGCCACAATGAACTTATACTCATGCCTATTTTTTTTTCACTGATTTTGTAGGAGCTGCTTCCATGCAGCCTTTCTGAGTCTGTAATCTCGCGACCAATCTGCATTCCACCTTCTAGCTGAAGTGTTTCCTTTTGACGTACGTACTAAAATTTCACACTTCTTTCGGCATGCCTCAACGGTCAAGCATATGCCTTTTACTGTATGTTCTTCAGCAGAATTAACCGCTGAAGCAAGAGTGGAGCACAAAGAGGACTGAAACTGGTCATAGTTTATATATGACCTCAGTTGAGAGAAAGCCGGAGTGTAGCGGCCATCCAACAAAGAAAAAACCTCCTCAATATCTCCCAGAAATATCCCATTAGGACATTTGGAATCCCCCAGGAGGAGCTCATTTTCCCCGACGACATCCAAAAAATGTGGCCACAACTAGCCGTGTCTAAAAAGTTGTGCGTCCCAGGGACAGCCCCAAAAGGTTAATGCTAGATATCTCGGCTCTGGCTCAATAAAATTATTTCTTCGTTTTCATGCAGACTTCAGAGATCTAAGCGCACGTATGTGCCAAATTTAAGGCACATGCTTACGTTACAGATGCTGTAATATATCTGTCCACTCGCGCGAATGCTTGCTGGCTTGGCCATCTAGACTTCCCTCTTTACATGAAATGTGCTTTAACGAGGTGAAACTTTGGGCTGGTTGGTGCATGATCTTGTGACGGGAGCAGCGCAGCACGAGACAAAGAGAGAGGCGGGACACGACGCTAACAAACAGATTTTTAATGCAGGTTCGTCGAATATATACATCTCGCTCGTATAAGAAGGAAAAGACGCATGAAGAACGCATAAGATGTACACATGGTGAATTATTAAGACATAGCAAGCAGATAATCAATTTCTCTGTCACGAAGTGCTATTGAAGGTATGCAGATACGTCGATCTCGCTCTTTGATCGGATGTTGAAGGCTTTTTCAATCTCCCTGGTACGTTGATCAAAATATGACGGGTTGACCATTGTATTGATAAGGTGCGGAGCGCATTTATGCTCTCAGAAATATTTTGCTAATTCACTGCTGATGGCGCTATTTGGAGAACTTTTGTGCTCTCGAAGCCGTTTATTGAAAAAGCGCCCTGTTTGACCAATGTAGGGGCGTCCGCATGACAGGGGTATTTCATAAACCCTGATTTTCACACAATCAACTTCTTTTTTTATGTTTTTTTTTGCATTGATTTTCTCTTTACTCGCTATTGACTTTGGCGCACAGGCTTCTTAACTTGTTGGGTGCTGACATGAGAACTTTTACGCCAGCTCTTGCTCCTACCTTTTTGAGACTGTGGGAAATGCTATTAATGTAAGGAATGACTGCGTACGGCTTCCTTTATTCTGATCTTGTTGTGACATATTTTTTGCCTCTAAGTGCTTGCAGAATCCCTTTTGAGATACTGGATAGCAGTCTCGTCGGGCAACCTGCTAGATAGCAGTCTCGTCGGGCAACCTGTGTCAAAACTGCCATGAACTTCATGATGACAGGATCTCGTCAATATCGGGAAGATTGAAAAAGCCTTCAACATCCGATCAAAGAGCGACGTATCTGCATACCTTCAATCGCGCTTCGTGGCATAAAAATTGATTATCTGCGTGCTATGCCTTAATATTTCACCACGTGTACATCTTATGCATTTTTCATGCTTTTTTCTTTTCCTTCTTATACGAGCGAGATGTATATATTCGACGAACGTGCATTAAAAATCTGGTTGTTATTCAGCGCCGTGTTCTGCCTCTCTCTTTGTCTCGTGCTGAGCTGCTCCCGTCACAAGATTATGCACCAACCATCCGAAATTTTCACCTTGTTAAAGCACATTTCATGTAAACAGGTAAGTCTGAATGGCCTAGCCAGCAAGCATTCATGCGAGTGGACAGATGTATTACACTACCTGTAACGTAAGCATGTGCCTGAAATTGGGCACATATGTGCGCTTAGATGCCTGAAGTCTGGATGAAAAAGAAGAAATAATTTCATTGAGCAAGAGCCAAGAAATCTAGCATTAACCTTTTGGGCTGTCCCTGGGATGCACAACTTTTTAGACACGGCTAGTTGTGGGGACGTTTTTTGGACGTCTTCGGAAAAAATGAGCTCCTCCTGAGGGATTCCAAAGGTCCTAATGGGATATTTCTGGAAGATTTTGGGGAGGTTTTGTGTTTGTTGGGTTGCCGCTCAACTCCGGCATGCTCTCAGTTGAGGTCATATATATACTATGACCAGTTTCAGTCCTCTTTGCGCTCCACTCTTGCTTCAGGGGTTAATTCTGTTGAAGAACTTACAGCAAAAGGCATATGCTTGACCACTGAGGAATGCCGAAAGAAGCCTGAATTTTTAGTACGTACGTCAAAAGAAACACTTCAGCTAGAGTGTGGAATGCAGATTGCTCGCGGGATTACAAACGCAGAAAGGCTGCATGGAAGATGCTCCTACACAATCAGTGCCAAAAAAGTGGCATGATTATAAATAAGTTCATTGCGGCTACATTTAAACGCACAGTCTCACAAGCGAAATAAAATTATGAATCCGAGCATTTTGACTTCCCATCAAAATCAGGAAAACGTCGCGCACTTTTCGGTTTCTTAAGATCGCGGAAAAAAATTCCGGTTTCAGAAAATTCACCCTCATATGTTTAGACCCCGCAAGACGCAGCAGAAACAGTTAAGACAATTGACAAATGATTAGAGCAGCGTTTCGCCTCTGTACTTCCTTTGCGCTCTGCGTTTGTGGCGTCAGTGGACAAGTTTCAGCATATCCCCCTTTCACCCTTCCTGACCCTTCCCCGATAGTGTTGAGGTTGCTAACAACTGCTCCTCGCCTTGATAGGGTAACATCAAAGATGTTAAGGATCCTTTCAGGAGTTAACTTTATCCTTATTGCATCTGGTTAATTTTTCAATCAGCCGCCGCGGTGGTTGAGTGGTTGTGGCGCTCGACTGCTGGTCCGAAAGACGCGGGTTCGATCCCGGCCGCGGCGATGGAATTTCGATGAAGGCAAAATTCTAGAGGCCCGTGTACTGTGCGATGTCAGTGCACGTTAAAGAACCCGAGGTGGTCAAAATTTCCGAAGCCCTTCACTACGGCGTCTCTCATAGCCTTAGTCGCTTTGGGACGTTAAACCCCCATAAAACTAAACTAAAAACTAATTTTTCAATCAAACATGCATGGATTCCTCCTGAGTGGAAAATCGCAAAAGTGATCCCTTTACCTAAAACCAATGGTGGTGGTTATTCTCTGGATAATATTAGACCCATTTTATTGACATCAAACGTGGTTAAGTTAATTGAAAGGGTCATACTCCTACGTGTTTCAGAGTTTGTGGACCGTAATAATATCCTTAGTCCCTGTCAGATTGGTTTCCGTCAAAAATGTTTCATACGGAATGCTCACACCGATATTGAGAGTCGCATTCGTCTGGCGCGGCACCAAGAAATGCATGCTGCGTTGGTGACATTAGATGTAGCCAAAGCTTATGACTGCGTTGAACACTACATAATATTGCAAAGGCTATATACTCTGCGGTTCCCGAAATAATTGCTTGCGTGGATATCTGCGTTCTTTGAAAACAGAGAGTTTCTTGCATAATAAATGGTGCGAATTCTGGAAGATATAAACAATTCAGAGGTGTTCCATAAGGAGCAGTCTTGTCGCCTGGGCTCTTTATTATTCTAATGAGCTCCATTACCAGACATTAAAACATTCGCAAGTTCATCTATGCGGACGACATTGCATTTTTCGCTGCTGCAGCCGACATTCAATCTCTCTATGTGCGCCCGCAATTGTACCTGAATTTGCTTGAAAGTTGGTTGTGTGACTTACCTCTCACCTTAAATATAAACAAGTGCGCTGTACGTGTTTTCAAATGAAAGATCCTGTTCATCTGTCCCTCAGTTACCAGCGACAAAATATTCCTCAAGTTAAGTCATTAAAATATCTTGATGTCATTTATGATTACAGTCTCAAATAGCGCTCCAACATTGACCATGTCGCATAGAAAGGGGCTCGTGCTATGGGGATGTTGCGTAGAATAAGGAATCCCCGGTCCGGAATGCGGAGAGATGCACTTTTGCTGATATATGTTTTGCATGTCGGACCAATTTTAGAATTTGGGTCTGTGCTGTTTTCTGGTACGGCTGCTTACAAAATTCGCCCGCTCGTTCTTTTGGAGCGGTAAGCGCTTCGGTTGTGCCTTGGCTTCCCCAATTGTGTGGCCAATAACGTGTTTTATCTTCAAGCCTGTATTCCTTCTTTATCATGTAGATTTCAATTCCTAACTGTTCATGCATACCTAAGGATATATGAATCACATTTACACGGCTTCTTGTCTGTTTTTTGTTGCCAGCCGACTTCGTTTCTTGGAGTCTACTGGCCTGGATTTCATACCCCGCAGTTAGTTATGGTACAAAATTTGCTTGAAGCTTTAAATGTTCTTTTGTATAACATCCTTCTGACAAAAACATTGGGTACTCTGTAGAAATTGTCTCTGATGTTATTTTCCTGAATAACGCTAAGCATTTACAACCCCACATTTTAAATTATTGCGCTTCCCGCACACACACCCACTTATTAAGCGCCGCCACATTAATCCTGATACATGACAGATATTCGCCGGTGAACGCTGTGCTGCTGTTATGGTATTGTGATCGCTAATCGGGCCAGCAGTATTTCTTAAGTAGAGATCAGAGCCGCATGCTGAAGTAGATATAAAAACATGGTTCTTTAAAGTAAAGGAGTCAGGGGAGAGTGAGAAGTGTGTAATTGGAAATGGGAAGCTACAGGAGAAGAACAAGCGCCGCGCTATGCCACTGATGCATTACTGAAATACGATACGACGAGAACCTGTTCCCGAATGTTCACACACTGCTCAAGAATTTGGAAATGCTGCCAGTGACACATGTTGCTGCAGAACGCAGTTTCTCGACATTGAAGAGGGTTAAGATGCACTTTCGAAAGCAAACAGCTAAAGAGCGCCGTAACGGGTTAGCCCTCATGTTGGTTCATCGAGCGCCACTTGGCGTCAACGAAATTATTTCAATATTTATGACAAAACCACACTGAATTGTGGTCGCAGCTTAAAAAGAGCTATCCCAACTCATTCCAAAAGTAGCAGTGGCCAAAAAAAAGTCACCGTCACGTATAGCACAATTCTTATTATTTATAATATGCCACTCACATAAAAATGCAGTGCTGATGCTAATAATGCTAATTTATAGCAGTGTATAGATTGCTGAGCTTTTCCCTCGTGTGAGGGGAATGTTTTATGTGCAATGCATAATATTTTCAATGTTGTTTAAGCCGTATGCAGTGTGTGTAGTCCTCTCCTTGCACATGCTTTGTACCAACAACATCTGTGTTACTAGAATATATGTAGTAAATATGGTGAATACTATGTCACACAGCAATGGAAACCTGTATTTTGCTTTTCTTCTTGGAAGTTTCAGTTCACTAATTTTGGGACTTCGTGCTTGCTTCATTAATGATTTTTTACGATCTAGTCTGAAATAGGGTAGGAAGATCTTTTGTTTTGTAGTCATCATATTTGTAATTAGCTGAGCGTTTTTCTTCTGCATGGATTCCTATGGATGCCAATCAGCTTTCACATGAGGCAGATGCACCAGCCCCACTGCTTGAGTGGAGTTTGGTTTTCCCCACCTTTAGCGTCAAGTGCGTTCATCATGCTTTCCTGAGCATAGCAACAAGGTACATATGCCAGCAACAGCTTGGACATGGCATGCACTCCAACCATCTCCATCGCAGGAAATTCAACTGCCACAGACCTCAATGCACAGCTTAAACATTGAGCCAACCAGTGCCGTTGCGCTACCCTCATTGAAGTTGAGAGAATCTTACGTGGCAAGCGAGCCATCTCACCGCCACCTTCCTGAAGTTATTTGCTTTGTTTTTTCTTCTGAGTTCTATCACGTTCATGCCCGCACCACGCGTGGCTTTAAGAAATTGACGTGCCTTCTCACCCTGCTGCTGTGAGCTGCTGTGCAAAAGCCAATAATGCTGCGTAGGAGCTAAGCCTGGCCACTTGAGTTTCTCACACACACTGTATGGCATTGCATGGACCTTTCAACATCTCTCTCGACCAGCTTAGCTGCCTTCTTTGCAAAGCTCATATCGTAAATAATTTTTCACCACACAAAAACACTACGCCGCTGAGTATCTGTAGCAGCACAGCCATTGGCACCAATGAAAAGGATAAATCCAAAATATGTGCAGATCCAAACGTTCCAGCAGCTAGCCAAACCGCCAGCACTGGCTCTCCAGCCACGGCTACCAAGCTCACTAAATAAACGGAAGCATTTCACACTCCCAAGTCTGCCTTCCACGAGCAGCTAGTAAAATTACTTCTTTTAATCTGCACAGATCTTATGCATCCGTAGGGTACGAGGACAGATCAGGACTCTTTAAACATCCCTTCATTCTTGTTATTTGCCCTAACCTGCTTATGTGCTTCAGGAGCAATACCTAAACACAAAAATGAATTTCCAATATAATATTGTGCTGTAGCACAAATGCTTACAAAAACTGCCATGAAAATTGGTCACTTCTGCTAGGATAAACTACCCACACTTAAGTAGTAAAACCGAACACGTCAGTTTTGTTATGAAGGTAAAAGTATATTCAGAGAACAACATGGCAGATATATACTGTTTCACAAGAACTACATTTATTATGGAAAAAGCATATACCCTGCGCAGAACACATTCACCAAGATGTACAATGTGACAATATATAGGCTACACTTAAAATCGCGGTCACACTGCTGATGCCCTCTAACATCGGCGATATATTGCGATTTCACTGTAGAAAAAATGTTCCGCAGTACAGTGAAACCCGCTCGTAATGTGTTGCCGGAGGGTTTTCCGCAACATGAGGTACGGACTAAATGTCAGAAACAGAGACTCCGTATGACGACTGTCACATTCTTGGTAACGGAAAGTTACGATCTAAGCACGAGACCGAAATCGTTTTTTCACAACGAATGTTTCTGCTTGGTTCTTATTGAAGTTCCCGCAATGTGTCTGCATACGTCCTCCATTCACTCGGAAGTCATTTCATCTAGAGCGGAAATTCTCTGTATTCTAATTATGTACATTCTTTAGTACATGAACATGCGTCTTCGTATAGCTTCTGCCCACAATGTTCACTGTAGATATAGCCGTCCAGGTGCCGAAGAAATAAGTATTATGTACAAGGCTTTCATTACGCATATTATGTATTGCATACGTACAAATGATGCAGCTTAGAATGAAAGAGTGGCAAGTGTTTGGGTGAGTACAAGTACATACGTTTTATTTTCATGGCAAACTACACACATTGTACATCTGCACATGGCTGTCGTATCCATCTGAAAAGCATAAAAAAATACGCATTTAGTAGTCACACAACACCAAACATAAATTTCACAAATACATTTAAACCATCCGCTATTGAACAATCGGCTTTGTGGAAGCTTGCAAAAGCCATTCACTGAGAACCAACACGTTATAATGTATTGCCCAAAATTCAATTCTCATACCAGTAAACAGTAAAAACCACAGGTCCAGAAAGAAGCAGACAAAATGCGTTCACCCGGGTGGCACTGTGCGCATGAAAGTCTTTACGGTTGTCTATCATTTTGTGCCACTAAAACGTAGCTCAGGATGAGTGCCAGATACAATTCAATGCAGGTGCCTTTCTGTACATAGTACTCTGTGCACAACTTAGTGAGCAAGGAACATTGGTAACATCTGAAAAAGGCCAGACTGGCTTGCCGAATGTATCGTCCATCCAATTTTTTAAAAGGCAAGACAAGACGAAGCGAAAGTCTCGCACCCAGTTTATATCCAGTTCTCGGGACGAAAAACGCAGTACCATCGACGAGTTCACTTCGGAGCGAGAGGCTCCACTTCAGAGCGCGCTGCAATGTTGGCTGTCGAGCATCTGCTGCGTACACTATGTGCTATATGTTTGACGTCACCGTCCGGTTTCTTCTACCCTTTTCGATGCATCCGAACCGTCACTTCCGCTTCCGGCGTTTAGACCAATCTGGTGTTCCCGTTGCGGCAGATTATGACACTTTTTATTAGGATACAAACTTGGAATACGGCCCTAGCAAGCGCACTTCCTCCAAACCGCATGTTTTTACTCAGTTTCCATTAACTCAGCATGTGCAAGAAAATGTACTAATATCTGGTGTCAGTGAAAATGGAGTCACACGTACCGGTTGCAGCTCTATAAGGCATTCCAATATCTCTGCAGTGTGCCTCACGAGGAACGGATGCTCAAGTTTCCAAAAAGGGCTCTTTGCAGAAATTTAACCAAAGGTCATTGCCATGTGAACCTTTTCAAAATGAGGACCCAGAAAGATGAAGTGTCCTCATGTCTCTGATGCAAAAGAAGGATGAAGGCATGAGTCTTTCTGCTTCTTGAACAGCTGCGATACGTTTTTTACTGGTACTGCTTGGCGCAGCTTCAGTCTCCTTCTTGACATTTTGTGAAATAATTCCATATCTGCGAAAGATCTCGCTAGCAGAAATTTTGGCACAAATAGATAAGCAAAAAGACCCATGTCCTAGGCCTTTTTTTGTGACACAAAGGAAGGCTCGTCTTTTAGGGTCATTGATTACGAAGAGATCCATGTGGCAACAAACTGAGAAAATTTCCGCATGGGCTATGTGTTCTGATGCCTAAGAATTTCTCATGAGGTGCCCTGTAGATATATCACAACACTTAAGTGAGCTGTTAGCGGCCCTGTGAGTGCACTGCCACTTGACATCAAGGGTATATACTTTTCCTCGCCACATGCAGCAATGATGTATATGTCAAGCGAAAGCATAAGACTTCTACGTGCAATTATAGATTGCTTGCGGAGGAAAGCACAAGACTCTGGCAATGCTCAGCTGTTACCTTTGCTTCTTGCTCGAGTTCTACAGTGAGCACTACGTAGTGACAGAAGGTGTCTGCATCAACTCATATTTAACACCTGTGCTGTGCGACCTCCATCTTGCATTACATGACAGGCAACTTTATAACACTTTTAATGCAAAGAGTGTCATCAGGGTTGGTGTGTTCTGTCAGCTTCCTGGTCCTGTGGTTTGTGCTGTGTTTTCTACTCTTAAATTATTTACTGCCTTCATTCTCCAATCAATGAAGCCTGAATGTCCTACACTGAGCTACTCCACGCATCGTGGAGCAGCCCAGTGGCCATTTTTTTTTCATACATCGGAGGCACTCAGCTCGAAAGCCATGCTTACTATATTCAGCAGGCAAGGGTACATGTGAGACACATCATTATACCCAATTCTCACAGTGGTATCTGGTGCAAGAGTATCTAAATACTTCGCAATTTTTGCATAAGTTTTCAGATACACTATTAGATTAAAAACATAATTTGGCTGCATAATAACAAGCACGACACCAAGGTACTCTCCAATTGCCTCAAGCACAGTATGCAAGTTCTCGTGCCATCATGAATGCAGCACAGTGTCCACGCCTTTATCATGCCATGTCACTCCAGCACTTCGGTAGCAAAATGTTCCTCTAAAAAAAGGGTAGTTTTGTTTATGTTAGACTGATAATATTTAATTTTACTATATAGTATGTATTGTCATTGTACTGCTCCAGACTAAAAAAAATACCAGTGATCATCACGCTTTGAATTATGTCATATATGATCACCAAATTTGATGTAATTGGTATGTTCTTAGAAAATGTTGCACAAGGAAGAAGGACGCTAGCTAGATAACCTGGACGAATGTTTTCAGTTGCATGCAGCCATCGGCACCATTGCACACAAAATGTACAATTTAGTGGGTTCTACCTTTCCGAATAAAATTTCATGCTGCAAACATTTACGTAAAAAAATTTCAATCTTCCATTCAATTCAACTCAATTCAATTCAATAACGGAAAGAAAATTCTTCAGTTTTTTTTTTTCACAAGCCTCTGCAAGTACACAATTCAGTGAATCTACTCTACAAGTACTTGAATCTATCAGCACGAGACAGGCACGAGAAAGGAAACAAAACAGGCACTGACTCGCAACTGAAGTTTATTGAAGTGAACAGGGAGTATATAGAAAAGCCAAACACCACAAACTACACAATTACACATAAGCTACATCACAACATAAGTAAAAGATTACCCTTAACATTCCTCTCATCTAGACAGTCCAACCCGCTTTGTGTTAACGCTATGGGCAGCACACTCACACATTCGTCACCGAGTCATGTGTCTAGCCTCGATAGTTTTCCGGTTAATCTGCTCTTAACAAAGCGCCAAAATGCGTGTTGTCGAAAAGAAATGTGGCCTTCACATTCCTTGCAATGTGCAGATATGTTAGAACCCCTACTAATATCCAAATACCTCTTGTGCCCCTGTAGTTTTATATCGATACACATTCCAGTTTCGCCAACATAAACCCAACCACATGATAATGCTATCCGACACACCACATACATTTTGCAAGGCACATATATGTTGCCACGTTTCACTCGACACATGTGCTTTTCCCTAACAAAATTCACAAAATTATTAACAATTTTACAGATTGTAGACAACTCATTAGGGGCCGACAACACCATTTTTACGTTATACCTTCTGGTCACAGTTTTCAGACTTTGCAACAATCTATGTATGTACAGTAACACAGTCAGTCTTTCGGCATCTCAGTGGCTGGCCCCGGCCTGATCATGCCAGTCCCTGCGAAGGGGTTTCAGCTTTAACGTGCTAAAGGGAAGAATGGCGCAGCATCAAGTAACGAGGGCAGCAAACCCACGCACAAGTGACAACCTTGGAGCAGATACAGAATCCAAGAGCGCGTGCCTGACATTCAGCGTTGACAGTCAAGTAAACGAGGAAACACGGATTTGAACCCTGAAGATTGAACGAGCCCGACCCTTGGCTGCCAACGCTGAATATCAAGACGCGCTCTTGGATTCTGTATCCGCTCCAAGGTTTGCACTTGTGCGCGGGTGTGCTCTGCTCGTTACTTGATGCTGCGCCATTCTTACCATTAGCATGTCTGATCAACTTGCCCAATCTTATATGCTCAGCTTTAACAATTTATTGCACTCTCCCGCAATAGCATGGCTGGGAAATCATGCTTTCATTAGCCTTAAAATCTTCTCTTGGAAATAAGTTGTCACGCTGTGAAAGCATGGCTTCACCAATACCGAGCCTAGCCTTGACGACGCAATGCTATCTTTCACTAGCTTAGAATCGTTCGACCAAAACTCAAGTAGCTGCTTAACACTCCTGGGTGAATATCGCTAGCACACATGGTGTGTGCAGAACAACAAGGTAAGGTTCAGAAACTGCATCTCTTTATGTTGGGACATTTTCTCCAAGGTAAACTTAAGACAAAAGCGTTGCTCCTTAAACAACTTCACAATATGAACAGGTCCCACACTATCGCAACCTTTGTAAAAGACCAGAAAATCATAGACGTAGCGCAAGATTCCCGCCCCCCCAGCCCATGCAATTTCTTTGCAATCATTCCATCCACCCTGCTAAAGAGAATATTGCTTAGCCCAGGGGCAACCTTTGGATCGATACATTTAGCAGACTTTTGAACATATGTCGCACTGCCATACTCCACAAACATGCTCTTCACTTCAAATAAAAGGAGGCAAGTGCCAAAAAAAGACTTATGTTACACACCCATTCCTAAACACAAGCTCATCGTTGTGCTCCGATATACACATTCATAAGCTCTTCACGAGACCTTCATACGGGATAGAATAAAATATTTCTACATCGATACTAATCCGCTGGATTGTCATTCTTAAGATACTCAACCACACTGCGAATAGAGCACAAGAAATGAATCTTCAGGACGCGAAGTAGACAGATGCTTTTTCTAATAACCAGAGACAAATTTGCATGAACCCTCTTCTGAAATTTATCTGAAGAGCATGTAATTGAATAGCATTTATTTGAAGAGCATATTTGTAGAGTAGCACAGTGCGGTATGTGTTTTAAAATCTCGAATATGTAGTGGTTCGAAGGTTGTTCTTGTGCTAAGCTATATTTTCTTGAGTATCGTGGTTAGAATAATTGTCCAGAACGTGCATGGGCTGGGGGAAAAATCTTTAGCTACGTCGATGATTTTTTGGCTTTTTTAAATGTTGTGATAATTCGGGACCTGTACATATTCTCTAGTTGTTTAAGTAGCAAGGCCTTTATCTCAGGTTTACTTTCGAGCATATGTCCCAAGAAAAAGAGCTGTGGTTTTTGCACCTTACCTTGATGTTCTGCACATTTCATGTGTGCTGGCGATATTCACCTAGGAGTGTTAAGCTGCTACCTGGCTACATGTCGACCATTCCAAGCTAGTGAAAGATAGCATTGCACTTTCTAGCGTGGGCTCAGAATTGATAAAATTATGCTTTCACAGCATGATGACTAGTTTTCAAGAGCATATTTTAAGGTTAACGAACACAGGATTTCTCAACCTTGTTTCTGCAAGAGCATATGATAAATTGTTAAAGAAGGTGAGACAGTCTCACGGTGACCGGCACAATCAGGCTTGGGCCCGCCAGCGAGATGCCAAAAGACCAGTTGTGTTACCGTATGTACATAGCTTGTCGCAAAATTTGAAAAAAATGGCCAGAACGTATGATGTAGAAGTGACTTTCTCAGCCCCTAATAAATTCTCTAAAATATGTAAAATTTTAAGAATAATTCGGTGGATGTGCCTCGAGAAAAGTGCACGGGCAGAGTGAAATGTATATGTACCTTGTAAAATGAATGTGGTATCATATATTATCTTGTGGTCTGGTTGACGTAGGTGCAATTGGAAGGTGTATAAATGTAAGACTACAGGAACACAAGAGGGTAGGGGCTTGGCTAGGTGGTTGTGGTAACTGCTGTACACTGCACGGGATGTGAAGGCTGCTACCCTTTCTTTTCGGCAACACGCATTGTGGCAGTAAATTCCAAGCGATTAAATGGGAGATTATCGAGTCTAGACACATTTTATGACTCCGTGACGAATGTGTGAGTGTGTTGTCTCTCGGGCTAACACGCAATGAGTTGGACTATCTCGATCAGGTAAATGTTGAGGGCGATTTTTGACTCATGTTGTCCTGTATGCTTATCTGTAACTGCATGGTTTATGGTGTTGCTTGGCTTTCTATATATTCCCTGTTCACGTCAATAAACTTTAGTCGTGGGTCAGCGCCTGTCTTGTTTCCTTTCTCTCCCTGTTTTTCGCGCTAATAGATTCACTGCGATTGCTCGCCTCTGCAGAAATCCAGGACATAACATTTTCCTCTTCACACTCGTGGTTCAGCGCATAATACGGCAAAGGCTTTTCAATTCCAAGGAAAGTTCATGGCTCCATTTAACACTTTCTTCTGCTTACAAGACAGAGAGCAGCATTCATTGTAGATTCTACCCGCGACACAAAGGGCAAAGTTTTAGTTTGAGTGGGCTAAACTAGGAAAGAAGCACAAAATATCTATAGCAAATAATTTAACTGAAAGGAATACAAGGTAGTGTAATAGTAAACACGCTGATATATTGCAAGCTAGATATATGCATGATATATTGTAATATCCAACACTGCCTTAGCCAACTATTCCATAAATAACAAAAATGCAGTACCACAAAAATACTGATACAGTACTATTACTGTTAATAGTAGCAGTGCAGGTTCCATGAAAAAAGGGCCCAGTGCTGGCTATCGTTCCCACAGCAGTCTTGTGACCAATGGCCGGTGTAAAGGAAAGAGGAGGAATGACTGTAAAGAGAAAGAGCCAGGGGGAAGGAAGATAGGTATAGAAGGGCTTAGGATATGATAGGCAAACAAGGTTGGTTTAGACGGAGAGCACAAAATAAACATTACCACCCAAGTAAGGACGTACAACACCAACCATATATATCATTGTGCAGAGTGGCAAACTTGATGCCATTTAGCTCAAAATATGTTTTCAATAAAGTGATTATAATTATTAATAGCATAACTGACCGAGTGAAATCAATCAGGGATGAACAGGGAAGCTGTTAATATTCTGGCAGAAATTAAAAGAGGAAAATGAACCTGGCCACGGCATACAATGCAGAGAATGAATAACCAATAGTATCTTAGGGAAACAGAGTGAATTTGATGGATTTTAATGGCACAAGGGCATCTGTGGCCAGAGTGCCCTAGCACAAGTCAATTTCGTCTACTCAAGGTGAGATCAGAGACCCATTTCTCAAGCATTTCATTCCAGATAAGCCGAGCACCACGCCAGGAAACAGCTTGTGCATTGTATGGCAACAAAATTAATTTCACCCGAAGAAAAATATAACAGGAGAAAGCTGATTATAAGATCACTAGTTAAGATTAGGAGATTTCTGAGGATAGTGTGGCATGCAGCTGGTGCATGACAGATAAGTAAACTTGAAGAGGCCATTGTCCTGAGGTGAATGTAAACTAAACGATGAGGATAATGGAATTCGCTACACTTGAGCTGTTAAGAATCAGCTCAAGTTCCATGCTTCAAGAAGATGCAAGTTTGCTCAGTGAGAAAAAAAATCACATAAGTTCAACCAAGAATTGAAATTATACCCCGCTGCGGTGGCTCAGTGGTTAGGGCGCTCGACTACTGATCCGGAGTTCCCGGGTTCGAAACCGACCTCGGCGGCTGCGTTTTTATGGAGGAAAAACGCTAAGGCGCCCGTGTGCTGTGCGATGTCAGTGCGCGGTAAAGATCCCCAGGTGGTCGAAATTATTCCGGAGCCCTCCACTACGGCACCTCTTCTTCCTTTATTCTTTCACTCCCTCTTTTCCCTTCCCTTACGGCGCGGTTCAGGTGTCCAACGATAGATGAGACAAATACTGCGCCATTTCCTTTCCCCCAAAAACCAATTAAATAAATTGGAATATTGGCGGTATCAGGCTGCAGGTGCAGATGAATTAACCCTGCCTCAAAGAAGAGCTACACAGATCATAAAATATTTTAGGCCAGTCCTACACTGACAGCTGTTAATAAATATTTTAAAACTGTTTTTCATTGCGCAAACAATAATACCCATTTTGTGTTAGTCATGAGATTATGTTAATGAGGCTGTCCTAAAAATTCTAACCAGAGCTAATATACAAGCTGTCTCAACTTAGTTTCTATTGCAACAATGAAGAACTTAAACAGATGCAGATTATTCAAGTAGAAGTTTTATTCTTCATGGCGTGCTGTAAAAATTTTAAATTATACTGAAAAGTAATAGGGTGGAGTGCTTGTGCCACAAAAACTTAACCTCAACCACAAAGAGAACACATGATAAAAGCAACAACATATTGCCCAAAATTTGAATGTTTGACAGAACAAATATGAAGAGAAAACCTCTCCACAACTAGAACAAACAGCGTCATACCGAACACACATTTGAAAATTGTTTCATCCAAATCCCCAATCTGGTACTCAAGCACTCTTCAGCCAGCATGTCATGATGTGTACCTTAGCTCTGGTAGCTGTAAAGAGTATGCAACTGATGCGGCTTTTTGATATGTGAACAGTAACCCTCAATGGACTACCAGGCTGAATACTTTCAAGAGGATGTTCTAGTAACAAGACAGCAGTGAAGCAGTTAGCAAGTTATGCTGGCGTAATAATGCAAACCGTTAATCTTAGAGTTCGCTACCACGCAACTCTGAGGTAACTCCTAAAGTGTTGCAATCGAATGCAAAAAAAGGACTGCCTATTATATAAACAATAGTCAAGAGGCTGCAATGCAATGCCACGACGGAAGTGCTGCAATACAGCAATAGCGATACAATGTACATTTTAAGCAACACAATGAAACATAATATTTTATCCTTAATTAGAAGAATTAAAATATCTGTTTTCCTTTCTCTCTTGCAAAATTAAGTTTAGATCGTGAAAGCGCTCAAAAAGACAAGGATACAGAAAGGGATTTCCGCACAAAGCGCTTACTTCCAGTGTCTTTTTGAGCGCATCCACTATCTAAACATGGTTACCCAACTAGCCTAAACGATGTTGTTATTCCAAAAATAAGGCTTTCAAAAAGTGGGAGCGCCTTTAGCCATACATGGTGCACCATAACTAATCCAACAATTTTTTATGATATGTTTTCTCTAAGAATAAACACTGCTTGAAGATTTTGCAATAATACTTGTCTTTTCGATTCTATGAATAAACCTGCAAGTGTTAAATGAAATGACCATCTGCCCATCTTGATCATTGCTCAAAATCAGGGTATAATGCACCATGAAGGGCAGGCTCTGCTTGATTTTTTGTGTTTCTAACGAAGCATGTACGTGCAACCATTCTGCTGGCTTGTATGCAGGAGGTTTGCTAGCTAGGTGAACAGTGGTTTTGCTATAAAGATGAAATGGTACTCTGAAAGTGAGCGGCTTTATAAAATGCATTTAACATATATACCAGGGCTTTAACAGCACCTGGTGTAAGCAACATCACTAGCGGGACCGCAGGAGTGGCCTAGTGGTCTGAGCATCTGCCTCGCAAGCGGGAAGTGCAGAGTTCGATCCCCAGTGCCACCGGGTAACCAGCGGTGATACAATGGGTCGTTTCAATGGCCAGTTTAAAACTTGAAATAACCATGCTGCAATATATACAAAAAATGATTTGTCTGCTCTTTCTTACATGACATCAGTTATTCATATCATAGTGCTGGTAATACACAAAATGCATGTGCGGAACATATACATGCACTGTTTTTGTTCATATCTTACTTGTTATGTGCTGGGAAAGCAACAGGTAGTGAGTAATGTTGTGTTGCAGCCTTTCTTTTCGTGGAATTTGAATTATGTGAAGTGCAGCTGAAATAAATTGTTTCATACATAAGTATATTTCATGCAACAGAACCAAAAGTGCACTGCCCCATCATGAGTTGTGGTTAAAACTGACAGCAAGGATTTTACTACTCTATTTAATATATGATGCAAGTCAGTAATCCTGGAGGCAGAAAACTAAACACTGTGAGGTAACAAGAGCTAATATGAACAATAATGCCTTTAAGAGATATTGTCATTATACATTTTCCTGAATGAACTAAAGTTATACTTACAAGAATTCAGAGGAAGACAATTTTGCTAAATGCCTTTTGCCAGGATAGGCCTTTTATAAACCAGCTGCAAATGAAAAGAATCTGATTTTAAGACCTTGCTATGCCTGCTCTAACGAAAAAGTAGTTGCATACGAGCAATTTGTATACTATACCCCTAGTTTTATGGTGGGCCTCTACTGCACAGTTTTCACGCAAGGTAGTCGATAGTATGTGCCATGAAACAGACCTCTGCTTGCTGAAACTGACAAATAAATGCTGGATATTTAAGGCAGGAAAGAAGTTACAAAGTTAGTTTTGCAGGTTGTGAACTTCAGGCTAGTTATTTGAAAAATATAAATCCCTGACCTGCAATGATGGAAGTTTCAGCAAATAACACTTCCATTGTAACAGTGGAAACACTCTTATTTGAGGAACGACTTTTCAAAAGCCTTCGTTTCATGGTGGCTGTCAAGTAGCCCTGATAAAGAGAAACCAGTCACGACGCACTACCAAGCCCCCGTAGCACATTTTCAACTATACCCTCATGATGTAGCTTTAAAGTAAGTGTTAAGCAGTACAAATACAAATCCCTTGAATTACTTCATGATTTATCACTGGTGTATACATACAAAGATAACCGTACAAGATGTGGAGTGCATCGTAGAGAGAGAGTAAGCAGATGGTTTCTTGACACTCACAAAGTGAACAAGGGAAGGAAAAATCTCAGGGTGGTTGCCAACGTTTCGGCATGACGACTTGTTTTCGTCTGGGGTCAACATATACAGAGGAAACTTGAATCTCTCGAGTACAGGGTTGTCCACCCTTAGTGCGAACACGCGAGCAGATGGCTGTGCTTTTAGGCAACTGCGTGTGACATTGCGGCACTTTGAAGTGTAGCAGATGACATGAAGCACGACATGCAGGTGCATCTCCTCTTGTGCCATTTTGCAGCAATGAGTGGCTGCGCCGCACGCAGTGGACCTCTAAAGTGTGCGGCCACGCGCTAACATGTTTGCACTAAATGTGGTCAGCTCTGTACTTTCCGGAATTTGCATAATTATTTGAAAAGGCCTTGCGCATGGTCAGAGGTTTCCCAACCCATAATTTCCCTCTCCTTTCCTGCTTTCTTTAATTTATCGTTACACTTTAACCTTACGCCCTGCACCTCCTGACGTCATTCCTCGGAACCTTGGCTGTCTTACTCCTCCCCCCCCCCCCCCTTCTTTTTGCCTTTTCTCCGAACCTGCCCTCATTTTCTCTTTTTCCTTCAAATTATTTTGCCCCCACCTGGTATTTTATTCTGCCATGCTGCTTGATTCCATTATCCTAGTTTTTCAGGAAAAGGCAGCCAGCCATACCAAGCCACCTGTTGCGGCTGGACATAAAGCCTTTCAAGCCCACTATCTCTTGACGCTCCATACCACGGGATTCCTTTCTACTGAATTGGACTTTTCTTTTCACAGTTTTGCAGGTCAACCGGTTAATCTTCTTTAGCAGCCATCATGCCTGGTCAAGGTTCACGTTCCCCTTCCTAACGCCCTTCCAATATCGCACCCTCGTACCACGCAACAGGCCTTTCTCCTCGAAGTGAAAACATTATTTAAACCACACCAATGATGAACGCTTTGCCAGGCAAAGACAAGTCCTCTTGTCGGAACGTAGGCAAGCACCCTGAGGCTTTTCCCTCCCTTATTCAGTTTGTGAGATACCAGAGACAGGTCTTCAAGCAGCCATACCACACTAATACCCCTGTCACACGGGCCCCGCAAAGGCTTTTGAGAATCAGGTCCTTATATCCAAAGGCTTAAGGAGTGCAGCTACACGATACAAATGTTGCGCCTTTGCCGCTAAGGGTCTTGGATGCGAAAACGCTCAACTGAGACCTTCGGAGCCTGATGGCGCGGCATTCGAGAACCTGTGATCACAGTGCCGTCCAAAGTCAAAAAGTAAAAGCCATAAAAAATAGATGCAGCTAATAATGTTTGAAAACATTTTTTTTCAAATACGAAAGGTGTGTCTGGCTTTTGTTTTTGTACGGGTGTTTATGTTTTATGTTCAAATTTCAAGACAGTGAAAGTGTTGCCTGAACACCGAGCGCCCTTGGTGGCCAAGGCAGTACACGTACAAAACCTGCTCCTGCTGATGAGAGTAGCTGTTGCAGTACTTTTAATGAATCAATTAGAATACAAAAAATGTCTAAGCTCAACGAATGAACAGAATACACCACTTTATTTTAAAACACTCACTTCAGCCTCCTCGAGCATAGCAGCGGGTGCTAAGCCTGAACGACTTTCACCTTTGGGCTGCATCGCTGCTCCTTTAAGCTTTCGCTCCTTTGGTGAAAATCTGTGCCTTTGCTGGAAAGGCCTTCGAGGAATGCCATGTGACAGGGGTATAAAGCACATTTTTTACTGACATGAAAGACTCAGTGCCTTTAGTTCTGACAACATTCTGAATCATGCTTTGGTGGCTTAGCATATCAAAATACTGGACATGACAAAATCAGCTAATTAGTGAGTGCTATTATTTGCTATAGGTAAAAATTATAACATTCTCCTAAAATAATGAAAAGAAACCACCAGCACTGACATCAATGTACAATTTGGCTGCAACATACTGACATCACAATCTAGTTAAACGTAAATTCCTTTTCGAACTTCAAAACTGCAGGCATTATTTTCAGAAAGCGCGAGAACAGAAGATCATGCATAGTGCCAAAAAAAAGAGTGCATAATAGTACCACTTATGAGGTGTTTATCGGCAACTGCAATGATCAAGGCTATGTAAATGGCAATACAGAGTTATTATGTGTCTTACGAGAGCATGCACTTGAGAATTGATAGCAGCTGTGGACACAGCTGTCCATCGCAGTTTTGAGTCTGTCGAGATAACACATGGGGTAAGGTATTCCGTGTTTTGCTGCCGAAGGCAAAATCATCAGCGAGTGGAGTTGCCTTGTTGTTCACTGTCAATATCTACTGCTCAAAGTAAAGGAAACTAGGGTATAAAAATACAGCATTTCATATTATGCTATGGCCAAATGCAGTGAGAGTGAAACAGGCTAGACACTTGTCTTAAGATATTTGCACTCTTTACTTTGCACCAGAGGAAAATAAATGTGTGTACAGTTGACCTACTGCTTGCCACTGCCGTGAAGGAATGTCCCCACGGCTCAGAAAGTCTATCGAGAGAATACTGATGCTGCATGTGCATTTATCTGAACTGTTCTGAAATATGCAGAAGTTATCATTTTTTTACTACCTGATTACATACTGTAATATTTGCAAGGAATATGAGGTTAATGGACTGGGAAAAAAAGTCAGGAATGATACCTTTGGTACTCGGCACTTGGGCAAACAGATGACCCACTGGGCGTCCCCAGGAGCTCTGCTACCAGGCACCCCTAGCAACAGTTGTCAATTGTCCAGATCCAAAGAATTCATGCAAATGATTGCCGAAAAGTCATGTTTAAGGACAGCAGATGCATGAACACAAAACAGTTTTCCAACGTTGTTTCAGTGTGATGAATAAAATCTCTATACTATATCTGGTAGTACACAAATTATCAGAAGGCCATCTCCTGCGTAGAATCATCTCAAAACACATTCGACACGCAGTACCAACATGGACAGTTTGTGTTTAATTGAATCCAAAAGTTTACGCTGATCGACCAATGTTACTTCAAATAGAGACAGAAAGCGCATGCACGTTGTACTTATGTTATCGTGAACATAACATGCGACGAGATGCACGGTTACGATGCAAAAAAAAAACCGCTTTGAAAATTTGAGAACAAAAGGCTCACCTTCTCACAAGTTCGCCAAACCGGAGACGTTGCCGAGTGGCTGCCGCAAGTCACTCGCAATGCACAGAAGCAATAAAAATGCAGTGCCGCTGGCTTTCCTTGAGCAATTTCAGTCGATTAAACTTCCAACTGTTCACACCGACTACCTTTGCAAGCACCGACTACTTTTACAAGTTAGCGGCGCAGCCAAGCCATTTGAAATTTAGAGAGCTGCACGGGAAATTCATAGTGCCATTCGCGTATTCGCGCTCATGCTCACGTCGCTGATGTCGCAAAGGCGCACAACGGCAAAAACATATAAGATGTATTGAATTTTACGGTAGCTTTTTTAGCTGACAACCTGAATGGATTAATATAATAGGTTTTTTTTTTCATTTCGTTGCATGAACGTTATTACCATCAGCGGCAGCGCAGCTTGGCCATGGCTAGCCATGGCGAAGTCGAAGCGCCAGCCGAGCCCGCAGTCAGAAACATGTGCGCAGTTAGCGCAGTGGGGAGTTGAATAACAGACGCTTTGAAATGGGTTTTTGTTCTGCCGTGTTCGCTGCGTGCTTCCTGCGCGTTGTGTGTATTTAGTATGTGTGTGGCCCGAACGCTGCATTGGAGAGTACAACCGCTTGCTGTCCCGTGCGGCATCTGTGCGTAGTAAAACGATCATGCAGAATGTGCGTTGCAATGCCAGTGGCCCTGCACGAAAGAAGAGGAGACTTGAAGCCGACGGAAAAGCTGCGCTCCCTCGTGGGGCTGCAAGAATCTGGCGATTAACAGTCGACGCGCGTTTCAGTGGATGATTCCGTTTACCACGCCAAAAAAATTCAGCACTGGCCGAGAGCAACGATGAGCTGCTGCTGCATCATGATAAAGACCTGTGTGATGTTTGTGACAAGCTTGTTGTTGGATGTGAACATGGCCATGAGTGGTATTCGCCGAGCAGCGGCCCTCAGGGCGTGGCACCAGTGGATACCTGAAGACGATTACTGTTTGCCCGCGCGCTGGCGCCTCGCATTCAACCGCATGCTTTGGCGTTAATTATGAATTTCACACGTAGTTGAACTGTCGCAAATATTACAGCCGCATCGTACAAACGTGCCGTAGGAAGAGCACCTTTTTTCATTTTTTAGGGAGGGGGAGGGGTGGGGGAATTGCCGTCTGCTCAAATTTAATGTCAATAATATTTTGAGCTTATTTTCTAAACATGTGCCGTGGTAGCACTGTAAGCAGTGCACTGAAGGCAATGCATTTATTGGGCAGAAGTTTATTTGATGTGTTGGCACAAGGTTAATGATTGTCATTGTACTGTGATACCATGTTCAAACAGAACACATCATTGTACACTCTCCTTGCAGAATGTCTAATGAGGTAATAAATTACTGAGCAGTGAGTATGCACTGTGGTACATGCGAGGAACGTTACTGAATTACTTCACACTTGGCACGTTCTGTGATCGTTAGTGATTACGTATGCTTTGGGGTCTGCTGCTTTCCAGAGTAGGGGCGAGAGGCATGTTGAGCTCCACTTAGCAGCTTTTTTCCCTCCACTTTCTACTTGTCAACATGGTAAAATAAACTCAACATAATGCGTGATTGCTCAGTCCTAGATTAGACTACATTCCACTTATTTACTCTCAGGACCGATTGGCACCAAAGAGAGGAGTGAGTGACTAACATAAATACATGTGTAGGCAGATTAATTAAAATGATTATACACAGCAGACTTGAAGGCATCGGATGCAGTGATGGACACGATGAAGACAGTGAAGATGTGACAGTTGGAAACGTAGAACAGTAGAGATCTGCGTGACTTTGTACGCGACTTAAGGTGAACGCTAGCAAAAAATTAAGAAGCCGCAGAGGACTGAGGCCAGAGTTAAAACTGTAGTTTAACAGAGGAAAGCACCTCCCAGCAAGCCAAAATGCGCACATGCCAGCAGTTATGTGAAAACAGAACATAGAAAATGAAACTCCTTTTTGGACAGAAGGAGAGCTAAGGCACATTGATTCTTGTGGTGTTGCTTAAAAAGTTAGTGTCTAGTTGTTCCCCTTCATATCTGGTCCTTCCACACCCATCAACTGAAATGCGATCAAAAAGGAGCATCTCCAAACACTCTGATTACATGGGAGGTACACATCGCCAGATGTCTGATTACATGGGAGGTACACATCGCCAGATGTCAGAGGCTTGGTGTCTCATCTTCCAGGCTAGCTAGTTTGGCAGATATATATAAACTTTACCGCATGTAAAAGGCATGCGGTAGCCTTGTAGGGGGAGTATTTCATAAGTGTTACAGCATATTGTACAGTGCTGGCATGTTTCATTATTTACATTGCAGTAATATGCTAGCACAGGATAGAAAGTTTGTAAGTGAACAGAGAAAAACAATGTTCATGCCATATCTTAGCCACATTCTTAGTATTGTATAAAAAGTGCAAATAAGAAATTCCTCATTTTTTGTCAGCTTTTCTTGCTGAGCATTGATCTTTTGCTAGTTAGCATGGTTCTACAGTCTTCTGTGCCTATCGGCTGGCCCCCTTGTTAGTCAAAGCTGCCGAGTACACAATGGGTCGTGTCAGTGCAAGCTAAGTAAACGATGGATAGAAAATTCGTGCTTTCAGAGTATTTCCAGAAAAAAACTGTTATTATTTCCTACTCAGGATGGGGGACAGCATCGATGGTGCATATCCTCCTTTTCACTGTAGCAATTATGGCACCTCGCTGCTTCTTGGCGACGTTTCGTTTATCTTCAGGAAGAGCAGGCAAGATTGGGCTGCAATAGATACCTACTAAATTAAACATTGCAATGAACAATATTTTGTTGTGTCTGTGCTTTTGTTATCCATGAAGAAGTTGGTGTTTTTGATTGATGATTGCGTAGTAAAGATGTAACTGCCACATTGCACTGCATTGACAGATTTGTTTGCCCATGCTTTTGGTTTTTTCAGCGGCTCGTTTCCTTACAAAACGGCAGATGGAAATTCGGCTTTCAACTCGTGCACTTTCATCATGTTTGCAATACACTTTCAGGTGTTGTTTCATTTCACTTTGCAGAAGTTGTCCAACAATTGTCTGTGTCTAACTGTTTTCTAACAGTTGACCTCATTACGCAGCATTTCTCACAGAAAGAAAATGTCGCAGAAACCATTTTATTAAATGTTACTCTGTGATGTAGCTAGCAACATAGCGAAAACATTTTTTCATCGAGTCAGCTTTTAACATTGGAGCAAATAAGGCCTTTGTTATATGACATGGCTCACAATTTGTACCATTCACTCAACCTTAAAGCAACGTAATGCGTTATCACCCTTCCTCGGCTCTTCAGTTTTGCACATGGTGTTCATCGCATTAGACGTGCTCTCGGTCATTCGCCATGTTAGTTTGCAGACATTGTTGGCTAAGAGTAAACCAGAAAGATAAAAAATTGGACGTCATGTGACGCCGATAGTCCGCGGGCCAACGGTTCATCGTGTAAAAGTGGCGTCACACATGAGCATCTTCTGTTTTTGCTGCCTTAAGCAAGTTATTAGTGCGTTTGGTGGCACACATAGTCTGTGGGGTCAACGTTCCTGTCGTGTTTTGATCCCTAAAATTGAATGTTTAGTAATTTTCTCTGCAACGAATACGGAGGAACACGGACGTTTCCTTCAAAACTGGACTGAAGTAAGGTCATTCCCTATGTTTCATTCAAAGCAGAAGTGGTTCCGCTTTTAAAACGTACATAGTCTACGTTATAAGTACGGAATTTTTTTAGTGTTCATATGACTCACAACATGCAAACCGTAATATAATTCATGAGGGCTGTAGTCATAATGAGAAAGTGGCATGCCCAAAAAGCTGTGCATTGAATGTTTGTTTCGCTCCATCAAATGAAAACAGGAGTACCCAATTTGGCATAGGTGACAAAGTCAGCTCACAGAGCTTCACATGGCAGGAGACATTTTGAGCAGACAGCTGAAGGTCACTTAGTGCACGGTTAATCAGTGAGGGCAATACAGTAGGACATAATCACTTTTATCCCTCGCTTTGTCTTAAAACATGGTCAACATCATTACGTGCCAAAATGGAATTCAGAACTCGCATCAAAAAATTAAAACGGCAAAAGTCAGAGACAACTATTAAATATCACGAGAAGCACGAAATTGCATAAGCCCAAGACAAAATGATTTTTATTTCATTTCATTTCATTTATTTACCTTAAAGGCCCCTTTCGGGGTATTACATAAGGGGTGGGGTAATCAAAAATTGGTACATTTTTTTCACGATGACATATGAAGTTCAATATTGGCGTTGAAGAGTGACGGGCAGGTGATAGCAGCAGCGGAGTGGGAGAGGCCGTTCCAGTCTGACGCGGCTCGTGGAAAGAAAGAGGTGGAGAAGGTTACAGTACGGGCACGTGGACGAGTAACTTGAAGGGGGTGACCAGTGCGATGTGATATGCGCGGCGGAGGTGCGCAGATGTATGGTTCATGGCCGAGTGAGCTGTAATAAAATTTATGAAAAAGAGATAGGGTTGCGACGCGACGACGGCAAGAAAGACTTCGTAAGTTGGACAGTGATTTCAGGGATGTCACACCGACTTCGTATGAATATTGGGAGTGAATGAAACGGGCGGCGCGATTTTGCACGGCTTCAAGTGCATCGATTAGATATGCCTGATGGGGGCTCCAAATGGGGGATGCGTACTCTAGTTTTGGTCTTACCAATGATGTGTAAGCGAGTAATTTGACCTCTTTTGTTGCGTGACGTAAATGGCGCTTCAGATAGCCAAGGGTTCTGTTTGCAGATGAAATAACATTAGTAACATGTTCCCGCCAAGTTAGATCATGACACACAGTGATACCTAAGTATTTGTATGAATGAACGTGCTCTATTGGATTGTTAGAAATTCTATAGGAAAAGGACAACGGATTAAGTCTGCGGTGAAACGGAATAAGCTTGCATTTGTTAGGGTTAAGTGTCATTAGCCAATCATCGCACCATTTTTCAATGCGGTTAAGATCATCCTGAAGGGCTTTTTGGTCGGAAGTGTTAGTTATTGAGTGGTAGATAACGCAGTCGTCGGTGAATAAACGAATATTGCATGATAGGTGTTCTGGCAAGTCATTTATGTATATTAAGAAGAAAAGGGGACCTAGGACCGAGCCCTGAGGTACGCCTGAGGTTACGGGGGCAGAAGGGGATGACTGGTTGTTAACAGCAACTGACTGAAAGCGACACGTTAGAAATGCTTCAATCCATTTTAAGATGTTAGGATGCAAGCTCAGCTGCGAAAGTTTTAGCATCAAACGTCGGTGGGAAACCTTGTCGAAGGCTTTAGCAAAGTCTAAAAAAATTGCGTCAGTCTGGATATTTAAGTCGAGGTTCGCATGCAGATCGTGAAGAAAGAGTGCTAATTGTGTGTTACAGGAATAGTTTTTGCGAAATCCATGTTGTGCTGGATGAAAGAATTTGTTACCAACCAGGAACTGCATGATTTCTGAGTAGATGATATGCTCCATGATTTTACACGGTACACTTGTGAGCGAGATAGGACGGTAATTTAATGGTGAATTTTTGTTACCGGATTTGTAGACTGGAACGACCTTTCCCTTCTTCCAATCATCAGGTATGGTGCCTGTGGAAAGTGACTGAGCAAACAGTAACAATAAACATTCGGCAGAAATGCACTTTGTGTTTTTTAAAAGTTTAGAATTTATTTCGTCCATGCCTGCTGCAGATGAAAGTTTAATTTTATCTATTAAGGACATTATTCTACTAGCAGAAACATTGGTTACAGGCATGGTGTGCGGAATGGTTGCAGGCAGAATAGGTAAGGGCGCATCGGGCTCGTTTGTGAAGACAGAGGAAAAAGCAACTGAAAAGATATTAGCACATTCAGTATCGCTAAATGGCTCTCCTGAATCTTTATTCAGGGTAACTGAATGCATATTAGTAGGGTTTATAATTTGCCAGAACTTTTTTGTGTTACTTTTTAGGATTCTCGACAAGTCGTCGTGATAAAAGTGTTGCTTAGCGTTTTTGAGGGCTGATAAATACGAGCTCTCGGCGGCATAATAGTTGTCCCATGAGCAGGTGCTGTGATTCGCTTTAGCTGCGCGGAATAGGCGTTTCTTTTTATTTTCAAGTTTTTTAAGTGACTTCGTGAACCACGGCTGGTTTCGACTGTCATGAAAAGTAGTCTTCGGGATGTATTTATCTGCCAGAGAGTTAAGCTTTTGTTTAAATATTGACCAGTTTTCCTGGATAGATCTGCTTTGAAAAGTTGCGTTAAAAGATGGAAAGAAGGCGTGCAGCTCGCTATTTATTGCTTCATAGTTGCCTTTATCGTACAGCCGGATTGTCTTTCCCGGACTGTGGCGAGGAATTGGTTTGAAATTAAAGACTGTGTGGATGACTTTATGGTCACTAATTTCCCGCAAGTAAGTCATGGAGGAGAAACTTTCAGGATGGCTTGTTAATACTAAATCTAAAATATTTGCAGTGTCGTTTACTACACGCGTAGGTTCTAGTACAAGTTGGGCAAGATTAAAATTCGAACAGATATCAAGAAATTCTCTTGTATCCGCTCGATTATCTATGGAGTGCACCGGGTTATGCCAGTGAATAGTCGGGTAATTAAAATCTCCGAAGAGGAGAATGTGAGCGTTGGGATACCGCGAGGTTAATTTAGACAAGGTTGCGTTCAGCTGGCGGCAAAAATGGGGAGTGTTGTGTGGCGGCCTGTAGCAGACACCCAGCAGCACGGAATGTGGTGCGGATCGCCAGATAAGCCAAATTAATTCAAGGTCGGATGAAATGGTTAAAGCAGTGCATGATAAGTGGTTGCTTGCCGCAATCAGAACACCACCACCACGTGCGTTTTTACGATCTGAACGAAAGAGAGAAAAATTAGGCAGATCAGCAAGCACCTCGCTATCACTAATGTCATTTGTTAGCCACGTTTCAGTTAATATAAGCAAGTTGCTATCAGATAATAACACCAGGTTTGACACGAGCTCTCGCTTCGGGATGAAACTGCGTATATTGGTAAAGATTGCCGAAAACGTAAGATTAGGACGAGGACATGTTTGGGAACGGTGTAGTGCCGACTTGCGTCGCCGTGGTGGCTAGAAGATTTCTTTTACTGTTTGCTCAGACTCATAAAAAAACTAGCGTTTGGGGCCTATTTGGAGGGTTTTGTACCGCAAAGAAAATTTAGTTGTTTTTGATTTGGCAAACGCGACAAGTTGCTTTCTTATATTTTGAACTCGGCGGGAGAAATCTTCACCAATGCTGAAATCAGTATCTTTTAATTTGGGGCCATTTGAGAGGGTCATTTGTTTAGTCTTAAAAGACGCAAACTTTACAATTATGGGACGCTGGCGTTCTGTGTTGTGACGCCCAAGACGGTGTGCACGTTCGATATCTTTACTATCTAACGACAAATCGAGCTGATCGGAGCAGTGGCGGATTATGACTTCTTCCGAATCGGCAAATGACTCGGATGGTGTAGGATCGGAAAGGCCGTAAAAAATCAGATTGCATCTTCGTGAGCGGTTTTCAGCGTCATCAAATCGGGCTTCCAGATCGCGCACCAGTTGAGTAGCCTTTTCTGTGTTGCATTGAATACATTCGACATGTTTTCAAAGTAGCCAGGTTCTGGTAGTGGCTCTCTAAATCGGCAATCCTCTGAATTAGATCTGTAATGGTTTTCTCTGTAGTTGTTAACTTGTTTTTGATGTCTTGGACGTCACTAATTATTAAAGCCTGACCTGACGACAACTTCTTCAATTCAGCAAGTACTGCCTCTGCACTGGCAGGTCCCGGATTCGTTTCTATGTCCCCGGACAATAGTAGCAAGATGCGAATCGTTTCTAAACATTCAATAGCAACATCGACACAACACTGTGGGCTCGGAAGCTGCACCAGGCAGTAATTACTAGTTTTCTTAGCAAATAAGGCGTATGGGTTACTGACCTGCATTATGAGCAGAAGCGGATTAGTGATCTGCTTCATGGTACAGCCACCAAGCCCACAGAGCGCAGCCGGTGATTGCCGCTCTTTTATACACGGTGTTCCAGGTGCCGTCGATGACGATGGGTGTGTCCAAGGTTCCGGAAGTGTCCAGGGTTCCAGCGATGACGCTGGCAGGTTTGAAGCGCTGATGGCGTTGAGACAACGGACATGCGTATCACTGCAGGGGTATCCAGGCAGGTCTGACGGCGCGCATTCCACCCCAGCCGAAACCAGGGCGGGAAGCAGCGCGTGTGTGACGACTGCTGCGAGCACCTGCATTATGAGCAGAAGCGGATTAGTGATCTGCTTCATGGTACAGCCACCAAGCGACCAAGCTCAATTATCTTGAAGCGGTACAAAGATAAATACACTTCCGCTCAAATAGCCCATGAATCATATGTACCCAGTTTCATCACATACACATGAAAAATGCTGCAATATTGGCCTGTGCGCTTGTTTGTGGCATTAGTTCACTAATACCCAGTCGGGCACGTTTTGTTTAGTGTTAATGTAAATTTGGAAATTGAGTTGCACTAAATGAAGTATAAGTTATTTTAGAAATTTAAATATAGCAACTCCTATATGATATATTTCTGCCAGATTTCTTTTCAGTTTACTTAGGATGTTTCCTGGCCACGAGGGAAGCAGCCCATGATTATAATTGGAAGCCTTGGGATGCTTCAGGAACTGGACCTGTGCCAAGCAGAATCAGGCTAGATCATGATTGAAATGGTTTTGTAGCAATGCTAAATCTCTGTTTAGTAGTTAGATTATGATCAAAAATGCCTATATGACAGCGTTATATTATTGGTCTAATCTCTCGATCATATTAGGCAGGCAGCACACAAACGCTTTCCGCAACCTACAAAACTCTATGTATATGCAGCCGCTTTTGATTTGCCATGGTCTTAACACTGTCAGTTCTTGCCTTCCAGATAGCAAACATGATTTAATGTGGTCAGGGTAGTGCGTGCAGTCTAAAACAACAACTTCTCGGCACAACAAGAAGCAACCATGCTCTTGCCCAAATGGTGCATGAACCACCTTTTCAATTCGAAAGTAGCCATTGGATGTGTTCAGAAAGGCACTGTCGCTTTTTGTTGGTTTTTGATACAAACTGCTGTGATAAACTTGCTTCGCATGAATTAACCTTTCATAGCACTCTGCTTGTGTGGGGTCACAGCCAACCTGATTCAGAGCTGCTTTTTCAGACTCAGTCAAAGTAGCATGTTTGATATGTCCGAGAAGTGTTGCCCCAACCTCCTGTGCTGCATTTGTAACCTGGGTATGGCCAAGAAACTGATTACAGATTACTTTTTCTTCTTCTGTGATGCCTCTAATGACAACAAAGTTTTCCAGCTGCTGCGCCATCACCACACGCTCCATGATTTGATGAGAAAGGCTACGTGCAGCGATCACGCATTTTACCAGTTTATCACTGCCACCTTCAAATACAAAGGCAAAATGGGCCCATAAAGATCCCGAGCTTCGAACGCTATTGGTCAAATGCAGGAGCCGATGCATATAAATGTTACAGTCATTATGCATTACAATGGCTGGCAACGTGCCACAAATGTAGAAAAGAGGGACTCTGAAATAAAAAATAAAATGCAATATAGAGATGAGTTTCACTGCAACACACACAAATACAAGCACGTCTGTACCAGTAACTGATTACGAGAACCAAGAAAGGCTGTTGAGGTGTGAGTATGGTTTCCGCACGCTTATGCCTTTTCTTTTTCCAAAGCATTACCATCTTCAATGCACTCTTAGAAAGTCCAGTATATTGTATATTGCTGCATACAAGTAAAGCTTGTTTTACAGAAATGACCACCTGAAATTGGCGACCTATTCGTGTGGTTGAAGGCAGTTTCAGCCAAGTATTTCTGGCCTTTTTCACAGCTGGAGAACCAGCCTTTTTCACGGCTTTTATATATTCAAGAAACGTCGTGCCCTGTATGAGACTAAGCCACCACTTGGAAACACTAACAAGTTTGAATGCAACACTTATTAACACTGTAGTGTCTAAAAAATATCTTGCATTGAAAATTGTTTAGGTAGCTGTTAGCATATGAGTATTTTTACACTGCATTTACACAGTGCACGGGTTCAACCTATCTAATAGTATCGTGTGCACACTCTGGTACCAACATGTCACAACACAGCAGATTGCTGTTAAGTCGCAGGCCAAACAACGTTATGTGGTACCTATCTGAGTCCTTCATTAGCAAACAGAACTACAGGCAGAGCTTGTGGAACATGATAATGAAGCCAGTCATACTTCTCACTTTTGTGTGGGCCACAGGAGTTATTTCCCAGAGGTTTCTGAAGGAAGGAAGCCGTGAAAACCCTTTGTTTTGTCCTACTGTGTGTAACAGAGCATGAAACATTCATGCACTGTATCGACCAGATTGTCCTGCCTTTTTTGTTTCAAAGACTTCTGTCAGTCTATATATAAAGTGACACAAACTGCTTATTTTGGTGCACCTGTTGGCGCATAACACTAAAATGGCTGCAACAAAATGTGAGCAGCAAGGTATAAGTAAAAATACAAACTAATTAATCATGCTTATGATAATTAAGATGTTTACAACAGACCCAGTATGGAAGGGTGGACATTTGGTCTTGTCGGTTCATTTCAAGGGTACAAAACGTAGCGCAAAAAATACGGAGACAGAGACTTAGAAAGGCAGAGCGACCCAGTATATTACCTGCATGGTCTATTTGCTGAGCAGAGAGCGCCTCTCTAAGGAGAATATGTACACCCTCCGACACCTCAGCAAGATGTCTCGAGTACTCCTGCGGAATGTGGCCCTCAACGCAAGTAAGTGCATAGAAGAGAATCCAGTTCTTCCATTCCGATGATTTCTAGTGCAGTCGGTCCTCAATCTGGCGAGGTAGATGAGTAATGCAATGGGGTGGCTGGATGCACAGTAACCGCTCGTTAACCTCCCTTATGCATGATGTACTGCCTGCGTACATAAAAATGCACCATAGTTTCCACGAGATAGCTTAAAAAACAGCTGTATTCACAACTCAGATTAAATTAATCATAACGAAATTCGGATCATGAAAGGAAAATAACTGGAAGGATAAGAAAAGGGTGGAGTGCATATTGCAGTTTCTCTCATATCTTGAATGGCAGTTTACCAGTATCCCTCAAGAGAAACGTCTACAGCAGCTGTATCTTTCCGGTACTCACCTACGGGGCAGAAACGAGGAGGCTAGCGAAAAGGTTTCAGCATGAGTTCGTGGCAACGCAACTAGCTATGGAAATAAAAATGATAAGTGTAACCTTAAGAGACGCGAAGCGGGTGTAGCGGCTGATGCAACAAACACAGGTTAATGACATCCTAGACGAAATCAAGAAGAAATAGGCTTGGGCAGGGCATGTAAAGCGAAGGCAAGATAAATGCTGGTCCTAAAAGGTTAACGGAGTGGATTCCACGAGAAGCCAAGCATAGCAGGTGGCGGCAGAAAGTTAGGAGGGCGGGTGAGATTAGGAAGTTTGCGGTGATACAAAGGCCGCAGCCGGCAAAGGACGGGGTAAATTGGAGAGACCTGGGAGAAGCCTTCGCCATGAAGTGGGTGTAGTCCGGCTAATGATGATGATGAATGGAATCCAATACGCATTCTAAATTCTGATCACAATAGTTTTAAATATATAGACATGTTCTTCCGCATTACACCTCATTGTGCCAATATGGTTTGAATCACCCCGCAATACAATTACTACAAATTTACACACGAAATAAATACCTCTAAGATGCCATTATGATACAGTGGACCACTTTCCACATTCAAATATTTCATTCCACACAAAATGAGGTTTCATGATGGCCAAGCAATGAGGTAATGAGCGGTGTCGCTGGTTATGATACTGTGATGCAGAGCTTCTTCAACTCAAGTGCAAAAATGACAGAGCATTAGAACATGGCTTATTAATAAGTAACGTTTAGGATCAATCCTGATCGGCTCCAGCAAGAATACAACTCAATGTAAAGCCGATTAAGTGCACTTAGTTTCCACCACAGAAAACTGTGGCAGCAGGAGCAGTGAGTGAAAATGATTAGAAGAGCTGCATGTAGTGTTTGAACAGCTTTCAGAGGCCTTCCAAGTACAGAACTGTGGCCCCAAGATACCACATTAGCAATGACGCTGACACAAAATAAAGGTACACTTATTATGAATTGCAACATTTATACCTATTTAATATTCAAAGGAAACAATTCTAAATAAATGACAACTGCCACAATAAATGGGGATGGAAACACTGTAGATCATAGTAGGCATTTAAGAGTTGATGAAATCAAATGATGCCCCTAAACAGCGAGAGCAGAAGTTTTTCTCATAAATCGGTTTCCATATGAGATGCTTACTTTCTTATGAATTGGATGAATGGAACCATAACATCAATAGTTTAATACGATATGGTATGAAGTGGTATGGGAAGGTTCATGTTCAAAGTTACACAACCTGAAAGCAGCCATACTGGCAGACTCTGAATTATTTTGACCATTGAAGCAGGTACTAGTAGCTCACACAGAAAAAGACAGACAGGGAAGTGACAAACAGAGTGCTTCAATGGATTACGAACTAGCCCAACAAAAGGCTATTCTAATTTTGAACACTTAAGGTTATTTAATGTGCACTGGCACTGTGCAGCACTTAGGCCATTTCTGCATTTCGCCCCTTCTAATACTGAGGCCACAGCTTATACTGTTTACCTGATGCAGGTACGTGTTATATTTTTTTTCGCCAGTGAATCTAGTTTCAAAGGAACGAGCTAGTGTGACGCATTTAACGAGGCATTTTAAAGCTTCAGTACTGTTATAGGTAAATGGCATTACTTAGATATATTCAAGAAGCGTACAGGTTGTCCATATCTCTACATATGACACACAAGTCGTCTTTTCTGTTCACCAGCACCTTAAGGCCAAGTGAAATTTTGGAAAAGTCAAGACTGAGCAAATGGTTCCAAAGAGCGTACAGCTGGAAATGTCCCCTGCTGGGCTGATCATTCTTGCAAATATTACCAATTATCAGTGCTGAAACTGGGAGCATGTGCATGAGGATGTTTTTACCAGTACATTATTAGCCGAAGATTTACACTATAGCAACCAAGCAACGGCCTAAATTTAAATATAGGCCCAGCCCATTTAAACATGAAAAAATCCAGGACATTTTTTTTAAATCTCAGATACCCAGCAGCAACTCTACAGTGTTTTTTTTTGTGAACAATAAAGTCAGGAACACGGTCACGGTCACAGTGCAATGGAACACGGTCACCGTCGCCCCGACGCAGCTAGCACCGCATGCTTCGCAGCTAACTTGTCTCCGGATGATTTTGCCATAGAAGCGGCACGGAAATTCTTTCCAAAAAATAATGTGCTCCCACCCTCAGCTATACAGTCTAACTTGGCAGGGATTCCAGCTCACGTAGATAAACTGCCATCAGCACCAGATGCCGAGGGCATGGCGTCTCCTTTTACAATGCTTGAGTTGGTTGCAGCAATAGGTGAGGCTAAACGAAAGACATCGCCCGGTACGGGTGCCATTCCATATGAGGTGTACAAGAACATGAGTTGTGCAGTCCTCCCCCAACTTCTCGACACCATTAACACAGTATGGCTAAACGGCTCTGTGCCTGAGACCTGAAAATTGGCCACTGTGATCCAAATTCCAAACGCAAGGAAGCCAACGACGGGTCTTGGCAACTTCAGGCCTATTTGTCTAACATCAACGCTGTGAAAGCTGACAGAGAAAATGTTAGCCACACGGCTGTCGTGGTGGCTTGAGCACCACGGTTTCTACCACCTTGCCCAAATTGACTTCCGTCCATTCATCGGCACTAAAGATGGCTTGGCTGTCTTGGCGTCGCAAGTTCTGTCATTAACTCGCAGCCACAGTGTACGTACCGTCCTCGCCATGGATATCGAAAAGGCTTACGGCAATATAAATCATGCTGTCATTTTGCATTCTATCGACATGCTGCATTTCCCTCTTCGAGTATGCAGTTTTATAAAATCCTTCCTTGAATGCAGATGATTTGCCATACGCCTCAGTGGTGACTCCATAGGATCATTTGAATCTGTTCGCGATGTACCCCAAGGCTCGGTGCTTTCACCAACACTGTTCAATATTGCCTTCATTCCTCTTGCATGACGCTTACTTGATATCCCCGACGTTAAGTTCTTACTGTACGCCGATGATATCACGGTATGGAGCACTCACCATGACCTGCTAACACAAGCGGCGGCCCTACAATCAGCTTTAGATATTACCGCCAATTACGCTATGCCTGTCGGCCTACAGCTTTCAATGAGCAAAACTAATCTAATCAAATCAAATCAACTCAAATTTTTATTTTCTCTCTCAAGAAGAAAGAGGGGGATGGCCGGTAAAAGCCGCATGATTGCGGCTTAACGAAGCCCGGCCCCCTCATGTACAATTCGGCAGCAGTTTGAAAAAAAAAAACATATTTAGCTTCAAAAAGTTAGTGAGAAACAGATTTCGTTAAGTGCACTTCAGCTTAAACACAATGCCTATAAAAAGACTTTTCAACGCCATTCAGAAAAAAGAATCTGCAGCAAAACAGAGCACTTCATGGCAGTAAAAAACACAGGATACAATAAAATTAAGCAACAAGTAACAAACATCAAGAACACCAAAAAGTACAAACACAAGCATACAAAATTTATCAGGCGTTAGCTTCAAGAAAATGTGCATAAACTGCTTGTTCGGAAATCTTTTCCGGGCAGTCATTCATGGCCGAAATGTTATTTAAAAGAACAGCTGCGGGATAAGAAATGGACTGGCGACCATAACCTGTACGGCAGAAAGGCACTACCCATGAGTCATTTCGACGAGTATTGTAGAAGGCAATGTCGGGTCGAAGATTTATTAAGTCCAGGAAGCTGCGATTACACGCGAAAACGGACGAGCGATATGTAGACGTGAGACGAAAAAGATAGATTCTATGGGAAGAAGTTGAAAGTGATGAAAGTAATCAGAAGTGTGCGCATGACATGAATATTAGCAATTGCACGCAAGGCACGCTTCAGACAGATTTTAAGTTTCCCTATGTTTTCCTTAAATGTAGTTGACCAGATTAGATGGCGGTAGTTTAGTGTAGGTAGAAATAGTGCGTTATAAATTACGCGTTCAACTGCGGCTGGTAAGAAGTGGCGGTGTCTGTTTAGTATCGCCGATCAAGTTTGCCTCCGAACAGCGAAAGCGTCCACTGCGCCTGCGCTGTTATACGCACCGAACGCCGCCGTCCTTGACGCTACAAAAGGAACTGATTCATCGCCTCCTGCTGTAAATGTCCGCACCCCGTAGAGTATCTGTTACGGGTCCAATTGGACTTATTTCTGAAAATGTGGCGGAGAGTTTGAAGGATGCTTTACTCCCGCCAGCGGTTGGCCCGGTATTGCAGTACCTCCGGGATCGGCCTTGTCTTTAGCGCGTCTTTACTATCCTCTCTTTCTATCCGATCTTTCACCTCTCCTGCTGTCTGCACGTGGTAGCGATTGTGGCTCGTCTTGAGCCAGTGAGCAGGCCTGTGCACTTTCCTTTTCTTTCTTCCTGGAATCTATCTATCTATCTATCTATCTATCTATCTATCTATCTATCTATCTATCTATCTATCTATCTATCTATCTATCTATCTATCTATCTATCTATCTATCTATCTATCTATCTATCTATCTATCTATCTATCTATCTATCTATCTATCTATCTATCTATCTATCTATCTATCTATCTATCTATCTATCTATCTATCTATCTATCTATCTATCTATCTATCTATCTATCTATCTATCTATCTATCTATCTGTCTATCTGTCTATCTGTCTATCTGTCTATCTGTCTATCTGTCTATCTATCTGTCTGTCTGTCTGTCTGTCTGTCTGTCTGTCTGTCTGTCTGTCTGTCTGTCTGTCTGTCCGTCCGTCCGTCCGTCCGTCCGTCCGTCCGTCCGTCCGTCCGTCCGTCCGTCCGTGTGTCTGTCTGTCTGTCTGTCTGTCTCTCTGTCTGTCTGTCTGTCTGTCTGTCTGTCTGTCTGTCTGTCTGTCTGTCTGTCTGTCTGTCTGTCTGTCTGTCTGTCTGTCTGTCTGTCTGTCTGTCTGTCTGTCTGTCTGTCTATCTATCTATCTATCTATCTATCTATCTATCTATCTATCTATCTATCTATCTATCTATCTATCTATCTATCTATCTATCTATCTATCTATCTATCTATCTATCTATCTATCTATCTATCTATCTATCTATCTATCTATCTATCTATCTATCTATCTATCTATCTATCTATCTATCTATCTATCTATCTATCTATCTATCTATCTATCTATCTATCTATCTATCTATCTATCTATCTATCTATCTATCTATCTATCTATCTATCTATCTATCTATCTATCTATCTATCTATCTATCTATCTATCTATCTATCTATCTATCTATCTATCTATCTATCTATCTATCTATCTATCTATCTATCTATCTATCTATCTATCTATCTATCTATCTATCTATCTATCTATCTATCTATCTATCTATCTATCTATCTATCTATCTATCTATCTATCTATCTATCTATCTATCTATCTATCTATCTATCTATCTATCTATCTATCTATCTATCTATCTATCTATCTATCTATCTATCTATCTATCTATCTATCTATCTATCTATCTATCTATCTATCTATCTATCTATCTATCTATCTATCTATCTATCTATCTATCTATCTATCTATCTATGTATCTATGTATCTATGTATCTATGTATCTATCTATCTATCTATCTATCTATCTATCTATCTATCTATCTATCTATCTCCTGTTAGATTTGGCAGTAGCGACGACCCGTGTGCGCACCTGTGTGACGCTTTGCTCCTATTTCCCAGGTTAGTGAAAGTACATTTTTTTTCCGTTCCTGTTTCCTGTACCTCGTCGCTACTGCCGGGTGGATAACTTAGTGCTTTTGTCTCAAATAGTCTTGTGGAGCTTGGTTTTTGCACAGCTGTTCGTTTTCTCCCTTTGCATTGTTTTGACTGCGCGTCTGCGTAGGGAAATCCGAGACCTAAGGAATGAACAAAAGAATATAACCCAAAGCCTTGAATTCGCGCATGCAACAACAGAAGAGCTAAAAAAGAAACTGGATGACGAGGTTGCTAAAAACCGCCAGATAGAAGCTCGAAACGAAGCACTTCAAACGAGGGTTTATTTCGACGGTGACCAAACTGAGACCTAGAAAGCCGGCTAACCCGCTCCGAAAAATACTCAAGGAATAACAACCTTGAGATACAGGATGTGGTTAAAACTGAACACGAATCAGTCCCTGATGTTCTGGCAGAGATCGGAGATGTTATAATAAAAGAGCACATTACCGAGGCTGACATCGAGGCCTGCCATCGTGTGCCGACCCAAAATCCCGATAAAAGTAACATCATCGTCCAGTTCCGGGCACGCAATAAGCGCTATAACGCCCTCGCGAAAGCGAAAAAGGCTCGTTTTACGAATAGCAACATCGGTCTTAACACTTCAGAGCCCGTCTATATAAACGAGCGCCTATGTCCAGCACTTAAAAAACTTCTAGCCATGGCTGTTAAGAAGTACGAAAAAAGTTTGAAGTACGTTTGGACAAGCAATGGAATGATCTACGCAAGGCAGGCCGATGGCATGCCGTCAGTACAAGTCTTCAGTGAAGCTGACATCGATAAAATCTTTTCAGACCAGGCTAGTGTTGTGTCATCTTCTCACAGTGACTGAAGTATATACAGGCTTAGCTGCTTGCACAAAAGGTAACAAAGGATATACACAAAATTTCAGTACAGCTCAATTGCCTCAAAAACCTTAAACCTGATGGCACATTATCTTTTCTTCAACAAAATGTCCGTTCGCTGGAATATAATCCGCACGATTTCGAACTCCTGCTGGATTCCGTAAATATCAAGTTTGATGCTAATATGCTATCCGAAACATGGTATACTGAACCTTCCTGTACGTTTAATCATCCGGCTTATAATAGCTTAACACTTTGCCGTCAGCATAAAAGGGGCGCTGGTTTGCTGCTCCTTTCGAAACATTGTTTTAACGTGCATATCGTCGAAGAATATTCCGAGGCAAATGAAAATTACGAGGTATTGACTGTTCGTGATGCATGCAGATTTTACACGGTGGTTTATCGTCCCCCACACGCAAACGTCGCAATTTTTTTGCGTTTTCTTGAACATCTTTTTGATTTCATATCTTTAAATAGGTACTCATTATTTCTTGGTGGCGATGTAAACATTGACATGCTTGTCAATTCAATTTGTCGAACTGGTCTGCTGTCTGTTTTTGATGCATATGGCTTTGTTAACCTCATAAATGAGCCCTCACGTATAACATCATCCTCGCAAACTCTAATTGATGTATTTGTTAAAAATGTTGATAAACCTGCAATCTCTGGAACTCTTGTATCTGATATTAGCGATCACTTTCCTATTTTCGTATTTTTTCAGGATAAATATGCCTTCCGGACAAACAGCTCACCTCCCTTGCTTTTTCAAAACATCACCGATACTTCTTTGAATAGCTTTCGCACTGATGTTCAATCCAACGACTGGACTCATGTTCTTGAAAAAACTGATGTTGATTCCAAGTATGACGCTCTCATGTCAGATATTACAATCCTGTACAAAAACATTTCCCGTACATGACACGCGTAAATAACAAAAACTCACGGAAGCCATGGATTACGAGCTATCTTCTAGCTCAAATAAAATAAAAATAAGCTATACTGGAACTTCGTGAAATCAAAGGATGTTTCAAAGCTTCAAACATTTAAATCATTCCGGAATCGTTTGAATGCCAAACTTAAGCATACCAAACATCAGTATTTGATGGCGCATATCATTGTTGCAATTAAAAATACTGATTTGCTGTGGAAGCGTTTAAACAGTCTTCTACGATGCAAAAGACAAACTGTACTTACAAGCATGAGGGTGGGTAGTAATGTGACTAGCAAGGCGCTCTCTGATATGCTGAATGATCACTTTATTGGTGTGAGTGCCTCAAGCAGACTGCCGGCAATAAGCTCGGTCCCACTTGCCGGACGAATTTCAGTCAGTAATAGCATGATATTTTCCCCACAACTGCGACAGAAATTACATCTGCATTTCAGGCAATGAAAAATTTTAAATCACTGCATGTCAATGAAATGCGGATTTCTCCAGTTAAGTATGTCCTTGATCGGATTGCGCCTGTCTTATGCCAACTATATAACCTGGTTCTAGAATGCAGCTGTTTTCCCAGGAACATGCAGATTGCAAAAGTGGTGACCCTATACAAAGGAGCTGATAAAAATAACATAAACAACTATCGTCCCATCTGCGTACTGCCTATATTTTCAAACGATTTGAAAGATAATGCACACGCGTCTTTACAGTTTCCTAAACAAATTCTATCTAATCTCGCCGTATCAGTATGGCTTCATGAAAAGAAAATCCACAGAATCAGCACTAATAGCTGAAAAGGGACTCATCACTGCCGCCTTTGAACGTACAGAACTTGTACTAGGTCTGTACATTGATTTTTCAAAAGCGCTAGACTGTGTCCATCACGAAACCTTATTGTTGAATAAGCATGTTGAAGTACTCTGCAATACACTTAACAAGGTTTGCGGGATACTAAACAGACACCGCCAATTCCTACCAACCTCAGTTAAACGCGTAATTTATAATGCACTATTTCTGTCTACATTAACCTACTGCCATTTAATCTGGTCAACTACATCTAAGGAAAATAAAGAGAAACTTAAAATCTGTCAAGCGTGCCTTGCGTGCAATTGCTAATATTCATGTCATGCGCATACTTCTTATTACTTTCATCACTTTCAACTTCTTCCCATAGAATCTATCTATCTTTTTCGTCTCACGTTTACATATCGCTCGTAAGCTTTCGCGTGTAATCGCAGCTTCCTGGACTTAATAAATCTTCGACCCCACATTTTCTTCTATAATACTCGTTGAAATGACTCATTGGTTGTGCCTTTCTGTCGTACAGATTATGGTCGCCAGTCCATTTCTTATCCCGCAGCTATTCTTTTAAATAACCTTGCGGCCATCGATGTCTGCCCAGAAAAGTTGTCCGAACGAGCAGTTTATGCACATTTTCTTGCAGCTAACGCATCATAAAGTTTGTATGCTTGTGTTTGTACTTTTTGGTGTTCTTGATGTTTGTTACTTGTTATTATCTTTTAGTATCCCGTGTTTTCGACTGCAATGAAGTGCTCTGTACTGCGGCAGATTCTTTTTTTTAATGGTGTTGAAAGGTTATTTTATGGGCATTGTATTTAAGTTGAAGTGTATTTAACAATATCTGTTTCTAACTATCTTTTTGAAGCTAAATGTCTTTTTTTTTCAAACTGCTGCCGAATTGTACTGGAGGGGGCCGGGCTTCGTCAAGCCGAAATCAGGTGGCTTTTACCCGCCACACCCTCTTACTCCTTGAGAGTAAAAATAAAGATTTGAGTCGATTGATTTGAATAAATTAGTTTTGCTCAATGAAAGGTGTTGGCCGACAGGCATAGCGTAATTGGCGGTAATATTTAAAGCTGATTGTAGGGCCGGCGCTTGAGTTAGCAGGTCATAGTGAGTGCTCCATACCGTGATATCATCGGCGTACAGTAAGTACTTAACGTCGGCGACATCATGTAAGCGTCATGCAAGAGGAATGAAGGCAATATTGAACATTATTGATGAAAGCACCGAGCCATGGGGTACACCGCGAACAGATTCAAATGATCATATGGAGTCACCACTGAGGCATATTGCAAATCGTCTGCCTTCAAGGAAGGATTTTTAAAATTGCACACTCGAAGAGGGAAATGCAGCATGTCGATAGAATGCAAAATAGCAACATGACTTATATTGCTGTAAGCCTTTTTGATATCCATGGCGAGGACTGTAGGTACACTGTGGCTGTGAGTTAATGACAACTTGCGACGCCAAGACAGCCAAACCATCTTCATTGCCGATTAATGGACGGAAGCCAGTTTGGGCAAGGTTGTAGAAACCGTGGTGCTCCAGCCACCACGAAAGCCGTGTGGCTAACATTTTCTCTGTCAGCTTTCACAGTGTTGATGTTAGACAAATAGGCCTGAAGTTGCCAAGATCCGTCGGTGGCTTCCCTGCTTTTGGAATTTGGATGACAGTGTACAATTTCCAGGTTTCAGGCACAGAGCCGTTTAGCCATATCGTGTTAATGGTGTCGAGAAGTTTAGGGAGGACAGCACAACTCATGTTCTTGTACACCTCATATGGAATGGCATCCGCACCGGGCGATGTCTTTCGTTTAGCCTCATCTATTGCTGCAAGTAACTCAGGCCTGGTAAAAGGAGACGCCATACCCTTGGCATCTGGTGCTGATGGCAGTTTACCTACTAGAGCTGCAATCCCTGCCAAGTTAGACTGAATAGCTGAGGGTGGCAGCACATAATTTTTTGGAAAAAATTTTGGTACCGATTTTCTGGCGAAATCATCCGGAGTCAATTTAGCTTCGAAGCATTCGGTGCTAGTAGCGTCGGGGCGACGGTGACCGTGTTCCATTGCACTTTGACCGTGACCGTGTTCCTCCATTTATTGTTCACAAAAAACACTGTAGAGTGGCTGCTGGGTATCCGAGATTTAGCAATCACCCCTCCAGCCTCCCAGTGCGTCTGCTGCTAGGAAATAAGATTGCACTGTGACATAGATTGTGTTCATAACAGCCCTTTGTACTGAGGAACAAAGCTCTTGTGCCAGGAGGTAAGGAACAGACGATCAATGTCTTGGTTTATTTCATTTTTAAGTAGGCTGGGCGTATTTTTAAATTTTAGTCTGTTGGTTGTTTGCTATAGTGTAAATCATTGGCTAATGATCTACTGGTAAAAACATCCTCATGCAAATGCTCCAAGTTTGAGCACTGATAAGGGGTAATATTTGCAAGAATGATCAGCCTGGCAGGTGACATTCCCAGCTGTATGCTCTTTGGAACCATTTGCTCAGTCTTGACTTTTCCACAATTTCACTTGACCTTAAGGTGCTGGTGAACAGAAAAGTCGACTTGTGTTGTGATAGCTAGAGATATAGACAACCTGTGCGTTTTTTAATATTTCTAAGTAATACCATTTACCTATAACAGTACGAAAGCTTTAAAATTCCTGGTTAAATGCGTCACACTAGCCCATTTCTTTGAAACCAGATTCACTGGCGAAAAAATACAACGCGTACCTGCATCAGGTAAACAGTATAAGCTGAGGCCTCAGTATTAGTAGGGATGAAATGCAGAAATGGCCCGAGTGCTGCACAGTGCCAGTGCACATTAAATAACCTTAAGTGTTCAAAATTAGAATAGCCTTTTGTTGGGCTAGTTCGTAATCCATTGAAGCACTCTGTTTGTCACTTCCCTGTCTGTCTTTTTCTGTGTGAGCTACTAGTACCTGCTTCAATGGTCAAAATAATTCAGAGTCTGCCAGTATGGCTGCTTTCAGGTTGTGTAACTTTGAACATGAACCTTCCCATACCACTTCATACCATATCGTATTAAACTATTGATGTTATGGTTCCATTCATCCAATTCATAAGAAAGTAAGCATCTCATATGGAAACCGATTTATGAGAAAAACTTCTGCTCTCGCTGTTTAGGGGCATCATTTGATTTCATCAACTCTTAAATGCCTACTATGATCTACAGTGTTTCCATCCCCATTTATTGTGGCAGTGGTCATTTATTTAGAATTGTTTCCTTTGAATATTAAATAGGTATAAATGTTGCAATTCATAATAAGTGTACCTTTATTTTGTGTCAGCGTCATTGCTAATGTGGTATCTTGGGAAGGCCTCTGAAAGCTGTTCAAACACTACATGCAGCTCTTCTAATCATTTTCACTCACTGCTCCTGCTGCCACAGTTTTCTGTGGTGGAAACTAAGTGCACTTAATCGGTTTTACATTGGGTTGTATTCTTGCTGGAGCCGATCAGGATTGATCCTAAACGTTACTTATTAATAAGCCATGTTCTAATGCTCTGTCATTTTTGCACTTGAGTTGAAGAAGCTCTGCATCACAGTATCATAACCAGCGACACCGCTCATTACCTCATTGCTTGGCCATCATGAAACCTCATTTTGTGTGGAATGAAATATTTGAATGTGGAAAGTGGTCCACTGTATCATAATGGCATCTTAGAGGTATTTATTTCTTGTGTAAATTTGTAGTAATTGTATTGTGGGGTGATTCAAATCATATTGGCACAATGAGGTGTAATGCGGAAGAACATGTCTATATAATTAAAACTATTGTGATCAGAATTTAGAATGCGTATTGGATTCCATTCATCATCATCATTAGCCGGACTACACCCACTTCATGGCGAAGGCTTCTCCCAGGTCTCTCCAATTTACCCCGTCCTTTGCCGGCTGCGGCCTTTGTTTCACCGCAAACTTCCTAATCTCACCCGCCCTCCTAACTTTCTGCCGCCACCTGCTATGCTTGCCTTCTCGTGGAATCCACTCCGTTAACCTTAAGGACCAGCGTTTATCTTGCCTTCGCTTTACATGCCCTGCCCAAGCCTATTTCTTCTTGATTTCGTCTAGGATGTCATTAAAATGTGTTTGTTGCATCACGCGCTCTACCCGCTTCGCGTCTCTTAGGTTTACACTTATCATTTTTATTTCCATAGCTCGTTGCGTCGTCACGAGCCCCTGCTGAAACCTTTTCGTTAGCCGCCTCGTTTCTGCCCCGTAGGTGAGTACCGGAAAGATACAGCTGCTGTAGACGTTTCTCTTGAGGGATACTGGTAAACTGTCATTCAAGATCTGAGAGAAACTGCCATATGCACTCCACCGCATTCTTAACCTTCTAGTTATTTCCCTTTCATGATCCTAATTTCGTTATTATTCGGTTAATCTGAGTTGTGAATACAGCTGTTTTTTAAGCTAATATATACTGGTCGCTACTGGTAATGTACTGGGTCGCTCTTCCTTTCTGAGTCTGTGTCTCCGTAGTTTTTACGCTACGTTTTCTACCCTTGAAATGAACCGACAAGCCTAAATGTCCACCCTTTCGTACTGGGTCTGTTATAAACATCTTAATTATCATAAGCATGAATTATTAGTTTGTATTTTTTTACTTATACCTTGCTGCTCACATTTTGTTGCAGCCATTTTAGTGTTGTGCACCAACAGGTGCACCAAAATAAGCAATTTGTGGCACTTTATTTATAGACTGACAGAAGTCTTTGAAACAAAAAAGGCAAGGCAATCTGTTCGACTCAGTGCATAAAAGTTTCATGCTCTGTTACACACAGTAGGGCAAAACACAGGGTTTGCATGGCTTCCTTCCTTCAGAAACCTCTGTGAAATAACTCCTGTGGCCCACACAAAAGTGAGTAGTATGACTGGCTTCATTATGATGTTCCACAAGCTCTGCCTGTAGTTCTGTTTGCTCATGAAGGACCCAGATAGGTACCACATAACGTTGTTTGGCCTGCGACTTAACAGCAATCTGCTGTGTTGTCACATGTGGGTACCAGAGTGTGCACACGATACTCTTTGATAGGTTGAACCCGGCACTGTATATAATTGCAGTGTAAAAATAATCATAAATATGCTAACAGCTACTTAAACTATTTTCTAAGCAAGATATTTTTTTGACACTACAGCGTTAATAAGTGTTGCATTCAATCTTGTTGGTGTTTCAAGTGGTGGCTTAGTCTCATACAGTGCACGTTTCTTGAATATATAAAAGCCGTGAAAAAGGCTGGTTCTCCAGCTGTGAAAAAGGCCAGAAATACTTGGCTGAAACTGCCTTCAACCACACGAATAGGTCGCCAATTTCAGGTGGTCATTTCTGTAAAACAAGCTTTACTTGTATGCAGCAATATACAATATACTGGACTTTCTAAGAGTGCATTGAAGATGGTAATGCTTTGGAAAAAGAAAAGGCATAAGCGTGCGGAAACCATACTCACACCTCAACAGCCTTTCTTGGTACTCGTAATCAGTTACTGGTGTACACTTGCTTCTATTTGTGTGTGTTGCAGTGAAACTCATTTCTATATTGCATTTTATTTTTTATTTCCGAGTCCCTCTTGTGTACATTTGTGGCACGTTGCCAGCCATTGTAATGCATAACGACTGCAACATTTATATGCATCAGTTCCTGCATTTGGCCAATAGCGTTCGAAGCTTGGGACCTTTATGGGCCCATTTTGCCTTTGTATTTGAAGGTGGCAGCGATAAACTGGTAATATCCGTGACAGCTGCACGTGGCCTTCCTCATCAAATCATGAAGCGTGTGGTCATGGCACAGCAGCTGGAACAGTTTGTTGTTATTGGAGGCACCACAGAAGAAGAAAAAGCAATCTGTAATCAGTTTCTTGGCCATACCCAGGTTACAAATGCAGCACAGAAAGTTGGAGCAACACTTCTCGGACATATCAAACATGCTACTTTGACTGAGTCTGATAAAGCAGCTCTGAATCAGGTTGGCTGTGACCCCACACAAGCAGAGTGCTATGAAAAGTTAATTCATGCGAAGCAAGTTTATCACAGCACTTTGTACCAAAAACCAACAAAAAGCGACAGTGCCTTTCTGAACACATCCAATGGCTACTTTCGAATTGAAAAGGTGGTTCATGCACCATTTGGGCCAGGGCATGGTTTCTTCTTGTTGTGCCGAGAAGTAGTTGTGTTAGACTGCACGCACTACCCTGACCACATTAAACCATGTTTTTTATCTGGAAGGCCTGAACTGAAAGTGTTAAGACCATGGGAAATCAAAAGCAGCTGCTTATACATAGAGTTGTGTAGGTTGCGGAAAGCGTTTGTGTGCTGCCTGCCTAATATGATCGAGAGAGATTAGACCAATAATATAATGCTGTCATATAGGCATTTTCGATCGTAATCTAACTACTAAACAGAGATTTAGCATTGCTACAAAACCATTTCAATCATGATCTAGCCTGATTCTGCTTGGCACAGGTCCAGTTCCTGAAGCATCCCAAGGCTTCCAATTGTAATCATGGGCTGCTTCCTTCGTGGCCAGGAAACATCCTAAGTAAACTGAAAAGAAATCTGGCAGAAATATATCATATAGGAGTAGCTATATTTAAATTCCTAAATTAACTTAGTACTTCATTTAGTGCAACTCAATTTCCAAAATTACATTAACACTAACCAAACGTGCCTGACTGGATATAGGCGAACCAATGCAGCAAACAAGCGCATAGGCCAGTATTGCCGCATTTTTCATGTGTTTGTGATGAAACTCGGTACATATGATTCATGGGCTATTTGAGCTGAAGTGTATATATCTTTGTACTGCTTCAAGATAATTGAATCATTTTGTCATGGGCCTATGCAATTTCGTGCTTCTCGTGATATTTAATAGTTGTCTCTGACATTTACCGTTTTAAGTTCTTGATGCGAGTTTTGAATTCCATTTTGGCACGTGATGATGTGGACCATGTTTTAAGACAAAGCGAGGGATGAAAGTGATTATGCCATGCTGTATTGCCCTCACTGATTACCTGTGCACTAGGTGACCTTGAGCTGTTTGCTCAAAATGTCCCTTGCCATGTGAAGCTCTGTGAGCTGACTTTGTCACCTATTCCTAAACAGGTACCCCTGTTTACATTTCATGGAGCAAAACAAACATTCAATGCACAACTTTCTGGGCATTCCACTTTCTCATTATGAATACAACCTCTCATGAATTCTATTACAGAGTGCATGTTGTGAGTCATATGTAATCGCAATATATTTCCGATGTTAGAGGGCATCAGCAGTGTGACCACGATTTGATGTGTAGCCTATATGTTGTCACATTGTACATCTTGGTGAGTGTGTTCTGTGCAGGGTGCATGCTTCTTTTTTGCATAATGAATGTAGTTCTTGTGAAACTATATATCTGCCATGTTGTTCTCTGAATATACTTTTACCTTCATAACAAAACTGACATGTTCTGTTTTACTACTTAGTTGTGAATAGTTTATGCAAGCACCAGTGACCATTTTTCATGGCAGTTTGTGGAAGCTTTTGTGCTAGAGCACAATATTATAGTGGAAATTCATTTTAGTGTTCAGGTATTGCTCCTGAAGCACGTAAGCAGGTTAGGGCAAACAACAGGAATGAAGGGATCTTAACAGAGTCCTGATCTTTCCTCGTACTTTAAGGATACATAAGATCTGTACATATTAAAAGAACTGATTTTACTAGCTGGTCGTGGAAGGCAGCCTTGCGCCTGTGGACTGCTTTCGTTTATTGAGCGAGCTTTGTACCCGTGGCTGGAGAGCCAGTGCTGGAGCTTCGGCTAGCTGCTGGAACGAATGAATCTGCGTATATGATGGCTTTATCCTCTTCATTGGTGCCAATGGCTGCGCTGCTACAGATGCTCCCCACAGTAGTGTTTTTGTACGGTGAAAAATTATTTACGATATGTGCTTTGCAAAGAAGGCAGCTAAGGTGGTCGAGAGAGATGTTGAAAGGTCCATGATGTCAGTGCACGTTAAAGATCCCAAGGTGGTCGAAATTATTCCGGAGCCCTCCACTACGGCACCTATTCTTCCTTTCTTCTTTCACTCCCTCCTTTATCCCTTCCCTTACGGCGCTGTTCATGTGTCCAAAGATATATGAGACAGATACTGCGCCATTTCCTTGCCCCAAAAAACCAATTAATATTATTATTAAAGGTCCATGCAAAGCCATACAGTGTGTGTGAGAACCTCAAGTGGCCTGGCTTAGCTGCTACGCAGCATTATTGGCTTTTACACAGCAGGACACAGCAGCAGGGTGAGAAGGCACATCAATGTCTTAATGCCACGCGTGGTGCGCGCATGAATGTGATAGAAATCAGAAGCAAAAACAAAGCAGATAACTGCAAGAAGGTGGCGGTTAGATGGCTCGCTTGCCACTTCAGACTCTCTCAACTTCAATGAGGATAGCGCAACGGCACTGATGGGCTCAATGCTTAAGCTGTGTGTGGAGGTCTGTGGCAGATGAATTTCCTGCTGTGGAGGTGGTTGGAGAGCATGCCATGTCAAAGCTGTTGCTGGCGTATGTACCTTGTCAGCAATCTATGAACTGCTATAAATAAGCATTATTAGCATCAGCACTACATTTTTATGTGAGTGGCATATTATAATTTATAAGAATAGTGCTATACGTGAAGGTTAATGAATGAATGAAAAACATTATTGGTTCCTTTAGGATGTAGTAGCGGTAGAGGACGAAGTCTTCGTCTTGAAGCTTGGCTCCTCCTTGGCCGTGGGTGGGCCCCTAGTCCAGGGCTCCACTGAGCCGGGCCACCTCGCTTGCGTGTGCTATGAGGGCGCTTTGGACCCCTAGCTCGCATTTGGTGAGCCGGCTCTCCCATTGCTCCGCACTTGGTGTTTTGTGTTTGTGGAATGCTTGATTTCTTCCGCACTCCCATGTGACATGATATAGTGTTGGTTTTGCTCCGCACCACGGACAGTTGGCGCTATACTGTGTGGGGGACATCTTGTTTATTATGTATAAGTTTGGGAAGGAGCCTGTTTTCAGTCTTCGCCATCCTGTGGCTTCCTCCTTGGATAATGCTTTATGTGGTGGGGGGTATTGGAATCTTAGCCCCTTATATAGGTTTAATAATTCCGAATAGCTGTCCCCGCAATTAATCTGGGGCCCCTCCGGGGTTAATGACGTTCTTGCTCGGCTGGTCATTCCTCGAGCTAGGTTGTCTGCCCCTTCGTTGCCCCTGATCCCTGCGTGACTCGGTATCCAGATTATGTTGTGTATTGGTTGTCCCTCAGGGAGCAGAGCTCTACTGACAATCTTGAGTGTCGTGCTGCTAATTCTGCGTCTAGTATAGTTCCGGCACGCCTCTTGTGAATCCGTTAAGATGTTAAGGGATTTCCCTGTCCTATATCCTTCATTCGCTGCCAGAGCGAGACTTTTTTTGGCCGCTTGTACTTTTGGTGTGAGTTGGGATAGCTTTTTTTTAAGCTGCGGCCACAATTCACTGTGGTTTTGTCATAAATATTGAAATATTTCGTTGACGCCTAGTGACGCTCGATGAACCAACATAAGGGCTAACCCGTTACGGCACTCTTGAGCTGTTTGGTTTCGAGAGTGCATCTTAACCATCTTCAATGCCGAGAAACTGCGTTCTGCAGCGGCGGTTGTCAGTGGCAGCATTTCTAAAACCTTTAGGAGTGTGTGAACGTTCGGAAACAGGTTCTCGTCGTATTTCAGTAATGCGTCAATGGCATAGCGCGGCGTTTGCTCTACTCCTGTAGTTTCCCATTTCGCTTTCCACACTTCCCACTCTACCCTGAGTCCTTTACTTTTAAGAACCATGTTTCTGTCTCTATCTACTTGAGCATGCGGCTCTGACCTCTGCTTAAGAAATACTGCTGGCCCGATTAGCGATCACAATAACATAACAGCAGCCCAGCGTTCACCGGCGAATATCTGTCAAGTCTCAGGATTAATGTGGCGGCGCTTAATAAGTGCGTGTGTGTGGGGGAGGGGGGGGGGGGAGCGGACCCTCGCCTACGTGCCTGCTCATCAAGATCTGTGCATAGATGCGGCTAATAACACCATTTGTGGAGGTGTTAACTCGTGGTGTGCCCCAGTGGTCTTCAGGGAGTCACAGACTGACCGGATTACCACCGGATTTAGTTTCAGCTTATAACAGTGCAGCAGTGACCAGTATTATGTTCCTGCAACATTTCAGTTCATTTGGGGACAACAAGATTGCTGCTACCCAGCCAACCTATAAACAATTAAGGGATTGATGGAATGTTTCAAGGTATATATGCTTCGGAGGAAGTACTGAATTGCTTGGGTCAGAAAGAATTTGAAGACCCTCTTTAGAATCATTACGTATACCTTTGCGAATTTCGCCAGATTTTTGGCGACTGGCTCGTGGTGTTCACAGAAAGTCGATTACTTAACTTCCCCAAAGGTTCTGAAGAAACTCAAGTCAGCTACAAAACGCTGGTCGCATGCTCTGAATTCTGAAGATCGTCTGTTAGCGTTTTTCCTTTCTTTCCAACCCTCATAAGGGAGGCAGACGCTTTCGTGATATGCGATGTGCGGGATATCGTACATTTGTTTAACTAATAATTTTTTATTTAATTTATTTATGTACATACTGCAGACCACGGATAGGTCCAAGCAGGATATGCCAGTTCATATTGTGTAATAAACGAATTGGTTCGAAATGCATGCGTGTACAGTACACACTTAATTTTTTTTTTGCCAATGTATGCAGAAGAGTGACTACATGCACATTTTGATCGGCGCGCGCGCTACGACAGCCGCCAAGACGCATGCATGCGACATCGCGCCAAGGTTTGCTGATCGCTTCGTTATAGAACACCGATTAAGCGAAGAGGAACGCGAAATTTAGAGCAAAATTAAGCCCAAGTGGCGACAAGTGAGCGGCGTCGTTGCGCGAATCGTTTTGCCGCTGCGTCACTTTTTGTATGGTCGATCGTCTCGATTCTGCGTTCGCCCGTCTCGATTCTGCGTTCCCAAAAAAGTTCGCTTGATCGTCGCCCGGAATTCCAGCTGCGACGTTCGAGCGGCCTCCTCTACAGAGTTTTTCTTTTCTCATGCTGCACTCCCCGCACAATCTTCCTTCGAGGCTTGGTAATCGACGCTGTCGCACTGTAGTGCACCCCATAGGAAATATTAATTTTCTTTGTGCCTACAGGCGGCAAAGACGCTGAATTTTAAAAATAGAAATGTCCGCTTGTCGGTAATGGCAAACATTTGAAACAAAAGGTGATTTCAAATGTGCTTCTACCAGCACTGTGACTCCCTGAAGACCACTGGGGCACACCACGAGTTAACACCTCCACAAATGGTGTTATTAGCCGCATCTATGCACAGATCTTGATGAGCAGGCACGTAGGCGAGGGTCCGCTCTCCCCCTCCCCCACACACACGCACTTATTAAGCGCCGCCACATTAATCCTGAGACTTGACAGATATTCGCCGGTGAACGCTGGGCTGCTGTTATGTTATTGTGATCGCTAATCGGGCCAGCAGTATTTCTTAAGCAGAGGTCAGAGCCGCATGCTCAAGTAGATAGAGACAGAAACATGGTTCTTAAAAGTAAAGGACTCAGGGTAGAGTGGGAAGTGTGGAAAGCGAAATGGGAAGCTACAGGAGTAGAGCAAACGCCGCGCTATGCCATTGACGCATTACTGAAATACGACGAGAACCTGTTTCCGAACGTTCACACACTCCTAAAGGTTTTAGAAATGCTGCCACTGACAACCGCCGCTGCAGAACGCAGTTTCTCGGCATTGAAGATGGTTAAGATGCACTCTCGAAAGCAAACAGCTCAAGAGTGCCGTAACGGGTTCGCCCTTATGTTGGTTCATCGAGCGTCACTTGGCGTCAACGAAATTATTTCAATATTTATCACAAAACCACAGTGAATTGTCGCCGCAGCTTAAAAAAAAAGCTATCCCAACTCACACCAAAAGTACAAGCGGCCAAAAAAAGTCTCGCCTTGGCAGCGAATGAAGGATATAGGACAGGGAAATCCCTTAACATCTTAACGGATTCACAAGAGGCGTGCCGGAACTATAGTAGACGCAGAATTAGCAGCACGACACTCAAGATTCTCAGTAGAGCTCTGCTCCCTGAGGGACAACCAATACACAACATAATCTGGATACCGAGTCACGCAGGGATCAGGGGCAACGAAGGGGCAGACAACCTAGCTCGAGGAATGACCAGCCGAGCAAGAACGTCATTAACCCCGGAGGGGCCCTAGATTAATTGCGGGGACAGCTATTCGGAATTATTAAACCTATATAAGGGGCTAAGATTCCAATACCCCCCACCACATAAAGCATTATCCAAGGAGGAAACCACAGGATGGCGAAGACTGAAAACAGGCTCCTTCCCAAACTTATACATATTAAACAAGATGTTCCCCACACAGTATAGCGCCAACTGTCCGTGGTGCGGAGCAAAACCAACACTATATCATGTCACATGGGAGTGCGGAAGAAATCAAGCATTCCACAAACACAAAACACCAAGTGCGGAGCAATGGGAGAGCCGGCTCACCAAATGCGAGCTAGAGGTCCAAAGGGCCCTCATAGCACACGCAAGCGAGGTGGCCCGGCTCAGTGGAGCCCTGGACTAGGGGCCCACCCACGGCCAAGGAGGAGCCAAGCTTCAAGACGAAGACTTCGTCCTCTACCGCTACTACATCCTAAAGGAACCAATAATGTTTTTCATTCATTCATTAACCTTCACGTATAGCACTATTCTTATAAATTATAATAAGCCACTCACATAAAAATGTAGTGCTCATGCTAATAATGCTTATTTATAGCAGTTCATAGATTGCTGACCTGTTCCCTCGTGTGAGGGCAATGTTTTATGGGCAATGCATAATATTTTTATGTTCTTTAAGCTGTAAGCAGTGTGTGTAGTTCTCTCCTTGCACATGCTTTGTACCAACAACATCTGTGTTACTAGAATATATATAGTAAATATGGTGAATACTATGTCACACAGTAATAGAACACTGTATTTTGCTTTTCTTTTTGCAATTTTCAGTTTACTAACTTTGGTACTTCGTGCTTGTTTCATTAAAGAATTTTTACGACCTTGTCTGAAATAGGGGAGGAAGATCTTTTCTTTTGTTGTCATCATTTTTGTAATTAGCTGAGCGTTTTTTCTTCTTCATGGATTCCTATGGATGCCAATCCGCGTTCACATGAGGCAGATGCACCAGCCCCAATGCTAGAGTGGAGTTTGGTTTTTCCACCTTTTGCCAAGTGCGTTCCGCATGCCTTCCTGCACATAGCAACAAGGTAAATACGCCAGCAACAGCTTTGACATGGCATGCTCTCCAACCACCTCCACAGCACGAAATTCATCTGCCACAGACCTCCACACACAGCTTAAGCATTGAGCCCATCAGTGCCGTTGCGCTATCCTCATTGTAGTTGAGAGAGTCTGAAGTGGCAAGCGAGCCATCTAACCGCCACCTTCTTGCAGTTATCTGCTTTGTTTTTGCTTCTGATTTCTATCACATTCATGCGCGCACCACGCGTGGCATTAAGACATTGATGTGGATTCTCACCCTGCTGCTGTGTCCTGCTGTGTAAAAGCCAATAATGCTGCGTAGCAGCTAAGCCAGGCCACTTGAGGTTCTCACACACACGGTATGGCTTTGCATGGACCTTTAATAATAATATTAATTGGTTTTTTGGGGCAAGGAAATGGCGCAGTATCTGTCTCATATATCTTTGGACACATGAACAGCGCCGTAAGGGAAGGGATAAAGGAGGGAGTGAAAGAAGAAAGGAAGAATAGGTGCCGTAGTGGAGGGCTCCGGAATAATTTCGACCACCTGGGGATCTTTAACGTGCACTGACATCATGAACCTTTCAACATCTCTCTCGACCACCTTAGCTGCCTTCTTTGCAAAGCTCATATCGTAAATAATTTTTCACCGCACAAAAACACTACTGTGGGGAGCATCTGTAGCAGCGCAGCCATTGGCACCAATGAAGAGGATAAAGCCATCATATACGCAGATTCATTCGTTCCAGCAGCTAGCCGAAGCTCCAGCACTGGCTCTCCAGCCACGGGTACAAAGCTCGCTCAATAAACGAAAGCAGTCCACAGTCGCAAGGCTGCATTCCACGACCAGCTAGTAAAATCAGTTCTTTTAATATGTACAGATCTTATGTATCCTTAAAGTACGAGGAAAGATCAGGACTCTGTTAAGATCCCTTCATTCCTGTTATTTGCCCTAACCTGCTTACGTGCTTCAGGAGCAATACCTGAACATTAAAATGAATTTCCACTATAATATTGTGCTGTAGCACAAAAGCTTCCACAAACTGCCATGAAAAATGGTCACTGGTGCTTGCATAAACTATTCACAACTAAGTAGTAAAACAGAACATGTCAGTTTTGTTATGAAGGTAAAAGTATATTCAGAGAACAACATGGCAGATATATAGTTTCACAAGAACTACATTCATTATGCAAAAAAGAAGCATACACCCTGCACAGAACACACTCACCAAGATGTAAAATGTGACAACATATAGGCTACACATCAAATCGTGGTCACACTGCTGATGCCCTCTAACATCTGAAATATATTGCGATTACATATGACTCACAACATGCACTCTGTAATAGAATTCATGAGAGGTTGTATTCATAATGAGAAAGTGGAATGCCCAGAAAGTTGTGCATTGACTGTTTGTTTTGCTCCATGAAATGTAAACAGGGGTACCTGTTTAGGAATAGGTGACAAAGTCAGCTCACAGAGCTTCACATGGCAAGGGACATTTTGAGCAAACAGCTCAAGGTCACCTAGTGCACAGGTAATCAGTGAGGGCAATACAGTATGGCATAATCACTTTCACCCCTCGCTTTGTCTTAAAACATGGTCCACATCATTACGTGCCAAAATGGAATTCAAAACTCGCATCAAGAACTTAAAACGGTAAATGTCAGAGACAACTATTAAATATCACGAGAAGCACGAAATTGCATAGGCCCGAGACAAAATGATTCAATTATCTTGAAGCAGTGCAAAGATATATACACTTCAGCTCAAATATCCCATGAATCATATGTACCGAGTTTCATCACAAACACATGAAAAATGCGGCAATACTGGCCTATGCGCTTGTTTGCTGCATTGGTTCGCCTATATCCAGTCAGGCACGTTTGGTTAGTGTTAATGTAATTTTGGAAATTTAGTTGCACTAAATGAAGTACTAAGTTAATTTAGGAATTTAAATATAGCTACTCCTATATGATATATTTCTGCCAGATTTCTTTTCAGTTTAATTAGGATGTTTCCTGGCCACGAGGGAAGCAGCCCAAGATTACAATTGGAAGCCTTGGGATGCTTCAGGAACTGGACCTGTGCCAAGCAGAATCAGGCTAGATCATGATTGAAATGGTTTTGTAGCAATGCTAAATCTCTGTTTAGTAGTTAGATTACGATCGAAAATCACTATATGACAGCGTTATATTATTGGTCTAATCTCTCTCGATCATATTAGGCAGGCAGCACACAAACGCTTTCCGCAACCTACACAACTCTATGTATAAGCAGCTGCTTTTGATTTCCCATGGTCTTAACACTTTCAGTTCAGGCCTTCCAGATAAAAAACATGGTTTAATGTGGTCAGGGTAGTGCGTGCAGTCTAACACAACTACTTCTCGGCACAACAAGAAGAAACCATGCCCTGGCCCAAATGGTGCATGAACCACCTTTTCAATTCGAAAGTAGCCATTGGATGTGTTCAGAAAGGCACTGTCGCTTTTTGTTGGTTTTTGGTACAAAGTGCTGTGATAAACTTGCTTCGCATGAATTAACTTTTCATAGCACTCTGCTTGTGTGGGGTCACAGCCAACCTGATTCAGAGCTGCTTTTTCAGACTCAGTCAAAGTAGCATGTTTGATATGTCCGAGAAGTGTTGCTCCAACTTTCTGTGCTGCATTTGTAACTTGGGTATGGCCAAGAAACTGATTAGAGATTGCTTTTTCTTCTTCTGTGGTGCCTCCAATAACAACAAACTGTTCCAGCTGCTGTGCCATCACCACACGCTTCATAATTTGATGAGGAAGACCACGTGCAGCTGTCACGAATATTACCAGTTTATCGCTGCCACCTTCAAATACAAAGGCAAAATGGACCCATAAAGGTCCCAAGCTGCGAACGCTATTGGCCAAATGCAGGAACTGATGCATATAAATGTTGCAGTCGTTATGCATTACAATGGCTGGCAACGTGCCACAAATGTACACAAGAGGGACTCGGAAATAAAAATTAAAATGCAATATAGAAATGAGTTTCACTGCAACACACACAAATAGAAGCAAGTGTACACCAGTAACTGATTACGAGTACCAAGAAAGGCTGTTGAGGTGTGAATCTGCTTTCCGCACTCTTATGCCTTATCTTTTTGCAAAGCATTACCATCTTCAATGCACTCTTAGAAAGTCCAGTGTCATGTATATTGCTGCATACAAGTAAAGCTTGTTTACAGAAATGACCACCTGAAATTGGGGACCTATTTGTGTGGTTGAAGGCAGTTTCAGCCAAGTATTTCTGGCCTTTTTCACAGCTGGAGAACCAGCCTTTTTCACGGCTTTTATATATTCAAGAAACGTGCACTGTATGAGACTCAGCCACCACTTGGAAACACCAACAAGATTGAATGCAACACTTATTAACGCTGTAGTGTCAAAAAAATATCTTGCTTAGAAAATAGTTTAAGTAGCTGTTAGCATATTTATGATTATTTTTACACTGCAATTATATACAGCGCCGGGTTCAACCTATCAAAGAGTATCGTGTGCACACTCTGGTACCCACATGTGACAACACAGCAGATTGCTGTTAAGTCGCAGGCCAAACAACGTTATGTGGTACCTATCTGGGTCCTTCATGAGCAAACAGAACTACAGGCAGAGCTTGTGGAACATCATAATGAAGCCAGTAATACTACTCACTTTTGTGTGGGCCACAGGAGTTATTTCACAGAGGTTACTGAAGGAAGGAAGCCATGAAAACCCTGTGTTTTGCCCTACTGTGTGTAACAGAGCATGAAACTTTTATGCACTGAGTCGAACAGATTGCCTTGCCTTTTTTGTTTCAAAGACTTCTGTCAGTCTATAAATAAAGTGACACAAATTGCTTATTTTGGTGCACCTGTTGGTGCACAACACTAAAATGGCTGCAACAAAATGTGAGCAGCAGGGTATAAGTAAAAAAATACAAACTAATAATTCATGCTTATGATAATTAAGATGTTTATAACAGACCCAGTACGGAAGGGTGGACATTTGGGCTTGTCGGTTCATTTCAAGGGTAGAAAACGTAGCGTAAAAACTACGGAGACACAGACTCAGAAAGGCAGAGCGACCCAGTACATTACCAGTAGCGACCAGTATATATTAGCTTAAAAAACAGCTGTATTCACAACTCAGATTAACCGAATAATAACGAAATTCGGATCATGAAAGGGAAATAACTAGAAGGATAAGAATGCGGTGGAGTGCATATGGCAGTTTCTCTCAGATCTTGGCATCTTAGAGGTATTTATTTCCTGTGTAAAGTTGTAGTAATTGTATCGTGGGGTGATTCAAACCATATTAGCACAATTAGGTGTAGTGCGGAAGAACATGTCTATCTATTTAAAACCTTTGTGATCAGAATTTAGAATGCCTATTGGATTCTATTCATCAACATCATTAGCCTGACTACACCCACTTCAGGGCGGAGGCCTCTCCCAGGAATCTCTAATTTACCCCGTCCTTTGCCGGCTGCGGCATTTGTATCACCGCAAACTTCCTAATCTCACCCGCCCTCTTAACTTTCTGCCGCCGCCTGCTATGCTTGGCTTCTCGTGGAATCCACTCCGTTAACCTTTAGGACCAGCATTTATCTTGCCTTCGCTTTACATGCCCTGCCCAAGCCTATTTCTTCTTGATTTCGTCTAGGATGTCATTAACCTGTGTTTGTTGCATCAGCCGCTATACCCGCTTCGCGTCTTTTAAGGTTACACTTATCATTTTTATTTCCATAGCTAGTTGCGTTGCCACGAACTCATGCTGAAACCTTTTCGCTAGCCTCTTCGTTTCTGCCCCGTAGGTGAGTACCGGAAAGATACAGCTGCTGTAGACGTTTCTCTTGAGGGATACTGGTAAACTGCCATTCAAGATATGAGAGAAACTGCAATATGCACTCCACCCTATTCTTATCCTTCCAGGTATTTTCCTTTCATGATCCGAATTTCGTTATGATTAGGTTAATCTGAGTTGTGAATACAGCTGTTTTTTAAGCTATCTCGTGGAAACTATGGTGCATTTTTATGCACGCAGGCAGTACATCATGCATAAGGGAGGTTAACGAGCGGTTCCTGTGCATCCAGCCACCCCATCGCATTACTCATCTACCTCGCCAGATTGAGGACCGACTGCACTAGAAATCATCGGAATGGAAGAACTGGATTCTCTTCTATGCACTTACTTGCGTTGAGGGCCACATTCCGCAGGAGTACTAGAGACATCTTGCTGAGGTGTCGGAGGGTGTACATATTCTCCCTAGAGAGGCGCTCTCTGCTCAGCAAATAGACCATGCAGGTAATATACTGGGTCGCTCTGCCTTTCGAAGTCTCTGTCTCCGTATTTTTTGCGCTACGTTTTGTACCCTTGAAATGAACCGACAAGACCAAATGTCCACCCTTCCATACTGGGTCTGTTGTAAACATCTTAATTATCATAAGCATGATTAATTAGTTTGTAATTCTTTGCTTATACTTTGCTGCTCACATTTTATTGCAGCCATTTTAGTGTTATGCGCCAACAGGTGCACCAAAATAAGCAGTTTGTGTCACTTTCTATATAGACTGACAGAAGTCTTTGAAACAAAAAAGGCAAGACAATCTGGTCGATACAGTGCATGAATGTTTCATGCTCTGTTACACACAGTAGGACAAAACACAGGGTTTTCACGGCTTCCTTCCTTCAGAAACCTCTGGGAAATAACTCCTGTGGCCCACACAAAAGTGAGAAGTATGACTGGCTTCATTATCATGTTCCACAAGCTCTGCCTGTAGTTCTGTTTGCTAATGAAGGACCCAGATAGGTACCACATAACGTTGTTTGGCCTGCGACTTAACAGAAATCTGCTGTGTTGTGACATGTTGGTACCAGAGTGTGCACACGATACTATTAGATAGGTTGAACCCTGCACTGTATAAATGCAGTGTAAAAATACTCATATGCTAACAGCTACTTAAACAATTTTCAATGCAAGATATTTTTTAGACACTACAGTGTTAATAAGTGTTGCATTCAAAATTGTTAGTGTTTCCAAGTGGTGGCTTAGTCTCATACAGTGCACGACGTTTCTTGAATATATAAAAGCCGTGAAAAAGGCTGGTTCTCCAGCTGTGAAAAAGGCCAGAAATACTTGGCTGAAACTGCCTTCAACCACACGAATAGGTCGCCAATTTCAGGTGGTCATTTCTGTAAAACAAGCTTTACTTGTATGCAGCAATATACAATATACTGGACTTTCTAAGAGTGCATTGAAGATGGTAATGCTTTGGAAAAAGAAAAGGCATAAGCGTGCGGAAACCATACTCACACCTCAACAGCCTTTCTTGGTTCTCGTAATCAGTTACTGGTACAGACGTGCTTGTATTTGTGTGTGTTGCAGTGAAACTCATCTCTATATTGGAATTTAATTTTTATTTCAGAGTCCCTCTTTTCTACATTTGTGGCACGTTGCCAGCCATTGTAATGCATAATGACTGTAACATTTATATGCATCGGCTCCTGCATTTGACCAATAGCGTTCGAAGCTCGGGATCTTTATGGGCCCATTTTGCCTTTGTATTTGAAGGTGGCAGCGATAAACTGGTAAAATGCGTGATCGCTGCACGTAGCCTTTCTCATCAAATCATGGAGCGTGTGGTGATGGCGCAGCAGCTGGAAAACTTCGTTGTCATTAGAGGCATCACAGAAGAAGAAAGAGTAATCTGTAATCAGTTTGTTGGCCATACCCAGGTTACAAATGCAGCACAGGAGGTTGGGGCAACACTTCTCGGACATATCAAACATGCTACCTTGACTGAGTCTGAAAAAGCAGCTCTGAATCAGGTTGGCTGTGATCACACACAAGCAAAGTGCTATGAAAAGTTAAATCATGCGAAGCAAGTTTATCACAGCGCTTTGTGCCAAAAACCAACAAAAAGCGACAGTGCCTTTCTGAACACATCCGATGGATACTTTCGAATTGAAAAGGTGGTTCATGCACCATTTGGGCAAGAGCATGGTTGCTTCTTGTTGTGCCGAGAAGTTGTTGTTTTAGACTGCACGCACTACCCTGACCACATTAAACCATGTTTTCTATCTGGAAGGCAAGAACGGACAGTGTTAAGACCATGGGAAATCAAAAGCAGCTGCATATACATAGAGTTTTGTAGGTTGCGGAAAGCGTTTGTGTGCTGCCTGCCTAATATGATCGAGAGAGATTAGACCAATAATATAACGCTGTCATATAGGCATTTTTGATCATAATCTAACTACTAAACAGAGATTTAGCATTGCTACAAAACCATTTCAATCATGATCTAGCCTGATTCTGCTTGGCACAGGTCCAGTTCCTGAAGCATCCCAAGGCTTTCAATTATAATCATGGGCTGCTTCCCTCGTGGCCAGGAAACATCCTAAGTAAACTGAAAAGAAATCTGGCAGAAATATATCATATAGGAGTTGCTATATTTAAATTTCTAGAATAACTTATACTTCATTTAGTGCAACTTAATTTCCAAATTTACATTAACACTAAACAAAACGTGCCCGACTGGGTATTAGTGAACTACTGCCACACACAAGCGCACAGGCCAATATTGCAGCATTTTTCTTGTGTATGTGATGAAACTGGGTACATATGATTCATGGGCTATTTGAGCTGAAGTGTATTTATCTTTGTACCGCTTCAAGATAATTGAGCTTGGTGGCTTGGTGGTTGTACCATGAAGCAGATCACTAATCCGCTTCTGCTCATAATGCAGGTGCTCGCAGCAGTCGTCACACACGCGCTGCTTCCCGCCCTGGTTTCGGGTGGGGCGGAATGCGCGCCGTCAGACCTGCCTGGATACCCCTGCAGTGATACGCATGTCCGTTGTCTCAACGCCATCAGCGCTTCAAACCTGCCAGCGTCATCGCTGGAACCCTGGACACTTCCGGAACCTTGGACACACCCATTGTCATCGACGGCACCTGGCACACCGTGTATAAAAGACCGGCAATCACCGGCTGCGCTCTGTGGGCTTGGTGGCAGTACCATGAAGCAGATCACTAATCCGCTTCTGCTCATAATACAGGTGCTCGCAGCAGTCGTCACACACGCGCTGCTTCCCGCCCTGGTTTCGGCTGGGGTGGAATGCGCGCCGTCAGACCTGCCTGGATACCCCTGCAGTGATACGCATGTCCGTTGTCTCAACGCCATCAGCGCTTCAAACCTGCCAGCGTCATCGCTGGAACCCTGGACACTTCCGGAACCTTGGACACACCCATCGTCATCGACGGCACCTGGCACACCGTGTATAAAAGAGCGGCAATCACCGGCTGCGCTCTGTGGGCTTGGTGGCTGTACCATGAAGCAGATCACTAATCCGCTTCTGCTCATAATGCAGGTCAGTAACCCATACGCCTTATTTGCTAAGAAAACTAGTAATTACTGCCAGGTGCAGCTTCCGAGCCTACAGTGTTGTGTCGATGTTGCTATTGAATGTTAAGAAACGATTCGCATCTTGTTACTATTGTCCGGGAACAGAAACGAGTCCGGGACCTGCCAGTGCAGAGGCAGTACTTGCTGAATTGAAGAAGTTGTCGTCAGGTCAGGCTATAATAATTAGTGACGTCCAAGACATCAAAAACAAGTTAACAACTACAGAGAAAACCATTACAGATCTAATTCAGAGGATTGCCGATTTAGAGAGCCACTACCAGAACCTGGCTACTTTGAAAACAGATGTCGAATGTATGCAATGCAACACAGAAAAGGCTACTCAACTGGTGCGGGATCTGGAAGCCCGATTTGATGACGCTGAAAACCGCTCACGAAGATGCAATCTGATTTTTTACGGCCTTTCCGATCCTACACCATCCGAGTCATTTGCCGATTCGGAAGAAGTCATAATCCGCCACTGCTCCGATCAGCTCGATTTGTCGTTAGATAGTAAAGATATCGAACGTGCACACCGTCTTGGGCGTCACAACACAGAACGCCAGCGTCCCATAATTGTAAAGTTTGCGTCTTTTAAGACTAAACAAATGACCCTCTCAAATGGCCCCAAATTAAAAGATACTGATTTCAGCATTGGTGAAGATTTCTCCCGCCGAGTTCAAAATATAAGAAAGCAACTTGTCGCGTTTGCCAAATCAAAAACAACTAAATTTTCTTTGCGGTGCAAAACCCTCCAAATAGGCCCCAAACGCTAGTTTTTTGATGAGTCTGAGCAAACAGTAAAAGAAATCTTCTAGCCACCACGGCGACGCAAGTCGGCACTACACCGTTCCCAAACATGTCCTCGTCCTAATCTTACGTTTTCGGCAATCTTTACCAATATACGCAGTTTCATCCCGAAGCGAGAGCTCGTGTCAAACCTGGTGTTATCATCTGATAGCAACTTGCTTATATTAACTGAAACGTGGCTGAAACGTCCGGCATTTCGGGAAGGCAGGAGGGGTGCATCTGCCGAATTAACCGTGAGCACAAAGCTGGACCTGGCGCCGCGGATCAGGTGTCGACTGCGTGGCAGGTGATGCCACGAGAGACGCCGGCAGAGCTACCTCCGCCAGCGTGGCAGCGGAGGCACTAAACCTAGCGTCAGTGCGCAGCTCCGCTGCACTCATGCATGGTTCCCAGGAGGCCTCAGACGGTGGGAGGACGTCCGGAGCTTCTTCAGAAGGCGAGGATGCAGTGCTCTTCAAATAGGGCACGTATTTACGTGGATGGCGAGGTTTTTCTGAAGAGCACTGTGCAGCCACTTTAGCAGGTACACAGTTCTTCTTCCGGGAGTGGGCTTGGTAACAGAGTTTATATCTGTGTTATTTACATTGGTACCTGAAGATATTCCAACGGTAGTGGAATATGAATGAAAGCTGTTTACAACATTCTGATTAACCACTTCAGGAAACGTCTGCTAATGTGGCTGGCCTATAACACTATTCACGACTTCCCATAGTTTTTTAGAGTTACCGAAGCTCTGTTGGATTAAATGTCTATAGTATTTTTTTCGTGCACGCATAACTGCCACGGATTTATTGCGTATCTTTTTGTACTAACCCAAGTAATAGCTCTAATACTTATGCTGTTTCCGTTTATGATACCAAAAGTCCTTTTGCCGCAATACTGCTAAAATCTGCTCCGTCATCCAGGGTGAGACGGGCACCTTATATGAGCAAACAGATGTCTTAGTACTGCTGCTAGTTTTAACGCAAGTCAGAGCGTCAATTAGATTGAAGAATTCAATGTAGACCTCATCGTGGCATACGGCAGTAGTGTCGATTAACTGGATATTTGATCTCAGCGAAGCGTGGCCAATCCCCGTATTTACTTTGGCGTCGTTTAATTTTGTTTATATGACGTTTGCGACCGTTACATAGGTGGGGAGATGATCTGAGATGGGTTGGTTGCATACCCCGGAAATAATATTCGAGGTTATATTAGTTAAAACAATTCCAATGAGAGTTGCGGATGTACTTGTTATTCCAGTAGGAACAGTGATCAGATTTTGAAAATTAGACTCTAGGAAATACGTGTAGTCACTATGGTTTGTACGACAAGTGTCTATGTTAACGTCACCACTTATTATAACCGGACCTTTGTGTCGTGACACTAGAGTGAAAAATATAGATTCAAGTTTTTGAAGAAATGAAGCTACAGCTGGAATTACGTCGTCGATACACGACACCTATGACCACAGAGTTGCCCAGTCTGATAAATAAGGCTTCGATATCAGATGTGCTGCAGGATACATTGTGCAATGCTGAGTGGGTGCGACTGTTATGAACAAAAAGGGCTACACCACCACCGCGCGAATGTGAATCACGTGGATGAGAAATTGTGAGATAATCAGGAATTAACAACATCTTCACCTTTTTTGAGCCGTTTCAGATCTTGCAATAACATCAAAATGTTTTGGGTACTGAAAAAGATATGCAAGAAGCAAGTTCAAGTTCCTTCTTATACTGCGTATATCGCTGTGGAATATATGCAAGCTACTATTGTCATTTTTCGCGAACGCCGTGTCTTTGCCATGACGTAGCTGCGGCTAGGAATAAGTACTAGACAGTTTTTGAAAGATCCCCTTCACATGTCACATGGACGACTTTCGAATTGTCTGCTTTCCCCGCACGCACTTTTGCCATTTCAAACCTAGGCAAATTTCCAGCCTTTTTTTTTAATTGGATGGTCTTGCCTAGCAAGATTATGTTTTCAGGGCAGAGGTGGTCATTCACAAAGATTGGAACGTTATCCTCAAAGCCAAGCATCATTGTGTTCAATAGATTTTTCTTGGCTGCTTGAAAAAATTTCTCCCGCGCACACCTTGAGTTGAACTTCACGATTATGTTTGGCAGCCCTGATCCTTTAACCGGAACTCTATGCGCGACATCTATGTCACAAGCATAGAGATTCAATTTCAGTCACAAACAACAGCTACACGAAAACACTGAAAACATTCATTCATAGCATTTAGGACTCCACCACCCGTTTCATCAGCTCGATCATAACGAAATGTAACGAAGGTATTGTTGCAGTCGAACAGTTCTTTCTATAATATTTTCTCAGGGGCCAAGTTTCCGTTACGACAATTATGTCTGCTTCAGAGTCATTAATTAGCGCATTAAGATTGTCCTTTTCGTTGCGAATGTTCTTGTACAGCACGGAAACTTTCGATACTGAGCCGCTTCCGCTCGCCCATTCGCAACCTTTTACGAGTACGTGCGGCCAGAGCGTGTAGACAGGGTAGTTGGGGCCTCGTTAACAACTGTTCAGCCAGCGGGTGGCATCTCGCGTCTGTTATTCGTAAGCGCCTTTTAAAGGCAGCATTTCTCATTGGCAAACAATTTATTGTGACGTAGCTTATTTGAGCTATTTGGCGAACTCATAAATTTTTGTTTGAGCTTGTCGAGTAGCTGGGCAAAAGTCCTCGCTCATGCTGAAATCGCTATCCTGAAGGCTGAACAGCTTGAAAAATACCAGTTCTCTGGTCTTGTAGGTGGTGAATTTAACAATAAGCGGCCTGTTTCTTTCGGAATCGTATCGGCCTTCTATGAGCACGCGCTGCCGCATCTGATGTTAGGTGCAATTCAAGTAAGTCAGTAAGTAGAGCTAAACATTTTTCCTCGGACTGCTCGAGTGTTTCTGATTCGTCATCGTTGATTCCAAAAAATTTATTTGTCCCGACCCCTCTTTGAAATTTAGGGTGTTACAGTGGTAATTTTTCTCAGATGCACCCCTGAAGGTAGTTAGGTTGCAAGGGCGCATTTGGTTTATTGAGTAAAAACAATAAATATTATGGCCGCTTGCCCTTAGGGTATGACCAGCGATCTGTTCACGTAGTTAGTGAGACAGCGATGACGCCAAACATCACTGCCACTGTCAGTGACCTCCACTGCTTCCCCTTATGTGGCTGAAAAAACGCAAATAGAAGTGCACACTCTCAACTGTGCACCGTCTGGCTTACAGCCTCTGTTTTGAATTCAGTCGCCCAAGCTAGCCTTCCCCCGAGAGTCGATACGAGTCTCTAAAGAGGTCATGCCCCCGATCTGGCACCTTAGTTGATTGGTGTATGATTTCCTCCTCAATGCATTCCTCAATGATGCCCCCCCGCTTAGCAAGATGTTCTCTCGCGGTTGGTCACTGAGTGTCTACAAAGGTACCACAAACAGTGTACCACCAGTGGTGGGTCGAATGTCAACGCAACAAAGAGTGTGCCTCCCCGATAACGCCGCTGTTGCACGGGAAGGAATGACCGTGTTCTCTTCGTTCAAGCTGGTCACTAGTGACAAACACATTTAGGTATGCGTTCCGCTGCGTGATTCCGATAATTGACGAGGTCAGCACGATATCCGCCGACTTGCTCGACTGCGTCAACAAATGGTTGCGAGCCATATATAGCCAACAACTACTGTGTGCCGCTTGGCGGGACGGACGTGATCTTATGCGGGAACCTGCGTTGGCTACCTCCAGCCCTTCAGGCCCAGCGGTACGAGCAGCCGACGCGGAAGCGACGAGGAAAAGAGGCCAAAAACCATAGGTGCCAGCATCAGACTGAAACCGGGGCGTAAAAAATGCGAAGCGCAAGCGGAGACGAGTCTGGTTGATAAGCTCCTGTCGCAGGTTCGTTTCATCACTTTGCGGTGATCGTCTGTCAATGTTTGCATCGCCTCCTCGTCTCACGAACTAACCTAACAACACATTGCTATGCGACACAGATATTCCCACAGGTGAAACAGGCCCTGCGATGTCCTCAAGTAGCGTTGATTTATTTTTCAATGTTCCTGCTATACATTTCGCTGGTGGTGCGCTGCCCCATGTATCAACGAGAGAGCGGGACCCTTGGAATGAAAATGAAGTGAAATAAAAGCAAAAATGCGTGCGCCTAGAAGCAGGGCGCTCAACTGTGGCCGCACTACTGCTGTTTCGTATGTGAAGGAATGTATAGACTTGCTTTCTTGCTTCGATTTTTTTTTGTCGCGCCTGTTTCGTCAGTGTCTTTTCTCCAGTACCGCGCTTCTCTACATATACCGGTCGCTGCTACAGATTTTTCTTGCGGAAATAAATGGGAAGGGGAGTAGCTATTATAAATTCCTTCGCAATTGCCTCTTCGGATTATTTTAGCAAAGAACATTGCTGACTCCGTCTAGCCAGATCAAGTTGTGCGTGACTACTCCAGATACACCAGTAAGACTGTACGTTGTCAGTGCGGTACCTAATCCGCTTAATCCCCGACTAAAGGACGCGCATCGGCAGCACATTAGTGGGAAAAGTGCCACAGCTTCCCGACGCGCTGCCTAGAGAACACGCGCTGAAGCTAACGACTCTACCGCTTTCTCTCTCTCCGCCTCGTCACCGCGCCCTGCGCCAAGACGCGCCTGCGCATGCCCAAAGGGTGGTGAGCTAGAAGAGCCGCAGTTTTGACTTGTTTGTACCTGGCTTCCGCTGCCACACTGAGAATGTCGCAATGACATTACACATAAACCTCAATTTGTAAATGCTGAGATTCAAAATATATCTTTGTTTTCGGCCAAGAAAAACACAAACGAGTTATATCACACTATGGCATGTTCGCTCAAGCAGATATGGCTCTCTTTCCTTCTCGGGCTCCTCTTTCACTGTTTATCAAGATGAAAAAAAAAAGCGCATTCAAGTACAGTCAAAAGCAAGCAAGCAAGGGAATTGCCACAAAACTTCAACATAACCTAAATATATATTAATTACAAATAGCTCAAAAAAAAATTTGTGGCAACAGTTTCACAACTGCGTGCGATGTTCTTTTCTTCTTTTTGTCTGCGAGATCAACATTTCAAGATATTTCGTAATTTCAACGGTCTTCTAGTTTTATTGTATTCTGCATTGCAAATAAGGCACCTCAGTATTACCTAAATTTGGCACAGAGAACTCCAGCAATGCCTTAGTGCTTCTATGGCGTTAAAAATTTTTATCAAGCCAGTGGTGCATGCTCTCACTGCCACGAACTTAAAACTTGCAGGTCGCATCAATGCTGTCATGCTGTCACCTGTAGAGAGAGTGAAAAGTTTACTTTTTTCAATCTGTTTTGATTTTTACAGGAGATCTGTGCACTCAGTACATTAGCTTCAATATCTTGATGATGCGGATGAGGTTTTGCTCGCTGTAGAAGAACAAAAAATTATTCGTGTAGCTGGTGCTTTTCAGGAAGCAGCCGCGTTTATGGGTGTGCAATGGCATTTGGACTTGGGCTATGAACCAGGAGCCTTTAACTTTCGTTCCATGTTCGAACACCTGCTTCTGGGTGTTTATATGTGACTAAGCCAAAGCGCACCGCCCGACGGTTTATAAGAGTGCATTAATTTGCACTTGCTGATTCACATCAATAAACGGATTCCGAAGCACGCAGCGTCATGAGTCTATCCTTTCTGAATGCTCTTGGCATGTTCCAGGCATTCAGAATACAAAGGAAAAGCCGAGCTGTTGTCTCTAGCGTATATTGCATGTGTGCGCTACTGCGATGTCGATTGATGCAATGAGATATCTCTAGGAGGATCACACTGCTACATCAAATACCGTGATAATTTTCTAAAATTAACGACACAACATAAAAGCACAAAATTCAAAAATGGTGCACGTTAAAGGTGATGTAGGACTGTTACATCCATCATAAAAGGCTTCAAGTGACATAGAGCACATTTCACGGTTTCTGGCCAAACAGGGTGAAAAATTTTCAGAAAAGTTTAGGATTTAGAACATAAAATTGCCCTTTTCTGGGAATTTAAAGGCTTAAAATTATAAGGATGTTAGTTATAAACACTGTAATCTACTCTTATAAGTTGTAACTCGGTTTACAGTGTGGGTTGTCGGGTATTTGTGATTCTCATCTCTACATGTAAAGGATTACCTGAGGTCAAGAAGAGTCAGCACATTTGTGTAATGCTGTGTGCGCGCCTTTTTTATATCAGCAATAAGTTCGTTTCTAATTTTCATAATTATGCGGAATAGTTCAAAACACGTTTTGCTTAAAAAGACTGCAAAAATCCTATTTTATGTTCTCCTATATATAGGGCGGCACTAATCCAGGGCTTGCTAAGCTTTTTTTTGTTTACGAAAAAGAAAATGAATTCGCGACAATTCGTACCGAGTAGCCTCGTCCGAGGGAAAGGTCATCAGTGAGTAAGTCCGCGAAATGTTACGAAAGGTGGCTATGCAAGAGTCCTTGGGTGGCTCCAAGATTCTTCTTAAAAAGAACGACGACACATGTCGATTTTGAGTGGATTACCGATGCCGCAATGCATTCACCAAAGAAGAGGTTTTATCCGCTTCCCGGCATTGATGACACCATGGACTGCTTGTTGTCCGCCTCTTACTCTTTATCTGTCGATCTGCGGTCGGGGTACTGGCAGGTTCCGATGTGCCCAGCAGACAAAGAAAAAACCGTGTTCATTACGCGTAACGCTTCGCTTGAATTTATTGTTATGACCGGTGTGTGGAATGCGCCCAAAATATTTGAGATAATCATAGATGTGATATCACATGGCTTCAAATTACAAAACTTTGTGTGCATTATTTGAACGATGTTATCTTTGAAAATACACTTCAAGAGCCCAATGAGCGCCTAGCTATCTTCCTTGACTGCTTGCACCTAGCTGGTCTCGTTCTCAGTTCTAAGAAATGCCCTTTTGGTGAGCGTCAGGCGTTGGTGCTAGCACACGTGGGCCATCCAAAATTGCGGTCGGCAAAATTCTCAGAAGGCAGTGGCCACTGCTGCGTTTTCACAATCTCAAAATATGAAAGAGCTTGGGGCTTTTCTGTTACTTGCAGCGCTCTTGTACCTCGTTTTGCTACCGTCGCCCGTCCCCTGGCATGCCTTCTTCATAGAGAAGCTCCCCACAAGTAGACATTTCTGTGCGACTCTACTGTTACCTAAAATTTCTTCTAACGTCGCATCCATTTCTCCGCCACTTCAACCCTCTGTTCCGACCAAGGTCCACACTGATGCAAGGGGTGTTGGTTTATGTGTTGGGCTCGTCCAGCGCTGCGATCGGCGGGAACATGTCACTGCTTGCGCCAGTCGGTCTCCAAGCGAGGCTGAACCTAACTACGCCATTACCGAGCAGGAGTGCCTTGAGGTTGTTCGCGGCGTACAACACTTCCACTGCTATCCCCGTGTGGACGGCCTTTCACAGTTATAACCGCTCACCATTCCGTATGCTGGCCTTTCAGTCATTGTGATCCGCCCCAGTGTCTTGCTCGCGGAGCCCTCCGATTGCAATAGTACGACTACACCACATTCGTACAAGAGTGTTTGTTCCCCAGCACACTGACGCCAACTGCCTCTTCCGGTTTCCAGTTGCTATCGCGGAATTTTATGCTGACGACTTCCAGCCCTACATTGCCCTCTATGTCACCTGAGTGTCCAGGTGCTTCAAGTTTCCAAAATGAAACACAAAGGGGCCAGCGGCTTGAGGCATCCCTTAACGCTACTCTCACCCCTACCGCTACGAGTGCTTTTTATCTAGGTGACTCTCTCTGATGGGAGAATACCTGCTCGGCCACCGGCCCAGTGTTCAATCATGAACTTGGATTGAATCTTCTTATTTTGTTCTTATGAATGGTATAGGCCACACCCATCGCGTTGCGCGCTGCTCTCCTGATATGATTCTGTCAGGCCACTGAACAGTGGGAGACCACGGAACATATAAAAACAAGAAGGGCCGCATTGGCTTCGGTACTTCGCAAGGGTGCCACCTAGGGTTCCAATCGAGGAGGCAAGACCGTCGGTCGACTCTGCAAAGAAGGCGTCCCTCAGCGTTAAATCTGTTGCTGCCCTGGAAGGACGAGAGCAGCGGCGAGCCGTCATTAGAGCATCAGAGGCGAAGTGATCAGAGTTGCCGATGCTCAGCGCAGTCGGCGACCAAGGGGCACAGCGCTTGAAGAGGCTGAATTAATTGTTGCTGCCGTGGTTGTCGACCCTTTCTGATCGCCAGGGAGGTTCGCGTCGCACTTGTTCTCAGTTCCTGCTGCGACACCATCATGCGCGGGTAGCAGGAGGCAGTTCCAATGGTGTGCTTTGCCGCTCAAAAGCCGCGCCTCATAACAAACCAGTGGGAAGAGCGACTCAGCTTCGTCCGGGCGTTTGAGCAGTGGTCTCTATAGGAGTGGCAGGAGGGGATTTTCACGTATGATTCTTCGTTCTGTGCACGCTGCGACCAGCAGTAGCACGACTGGCGTCACTTAAACGCAGGTATGGCCTGACATTCTTACAGGTAACAAAAAGCGCGGTAAAGTTCGACTAACTTGTAAATTCTAGAAAACAACTTATTGTTTGCAGCACGTCGTGACCTTAAGAACTTAGTGCAGCCTCGCTTCACCGCTTGCTGTTTCATTCGACATAGAAGCAGTATCGAATACGAAGTTGATTATTATCTCATGCCGTTCACAAGCACGATCAGAACGTTCGATTTTTTATTCTTATATCCTTTAAAGTGAGAAACAGAAAAAAAACTTTATTTCATCAATCAAATTCGAGGAGGTTTCAACCTCCACAGCTAGGAGTCATCCAGGATTCCTGGGGACATGCCGGCTGCCTCTGCTGATTGATGACTTCTTTTTGCTTATCGGGGTCCGAGCCGAGCATCAGAGCCTCCCATGTTTCTTTATTTCTAATAGTCTCTGAATTGTTGAAAGTGTGTGCATGTCCATATCATGTGGATCATGTTTGCCTCTCCCTTGCAAAGATTGCATTTACAGTCGTATTGCCCCGGGCATCACTTGCTTATTATGTGCGGATTCGGGCGTGTGCCCGTCTTCAACCGCCACCGAATTGCTTCCTCCGTTTTGCTGAGCTCGCGACCAGCTTCCGGCTATAGCTTCCCGTTTAATCTATAGTGCTGAACTATCATATCGCCTTGTATCATATCCTATATCATATCACACTGTCTTCGTCCGAGTTGTATGCGTGCGAGGAAGGATTGCAGCCAGCTCGAAAAGTGAGACCGCCAGTCAATTCCTTTGCCCCTTCATTCCCTTCCAAAGCCTGATGCGCGGAGGCCCAGATAAACAGAATTTGGCCACCGACATAGTTTTTCTGCAGAATTTTTGTTCACTCCGCAGAGACGCGACCGCAGTTCTTCGAGTCCACTTATAAAGAACCTGACGGCCACGCTGATTGCGATCGTTGCATTCCGAGTTCGTAGTAGGTGAACCTGCCCTGTTACAGCCAAAAATACAACATAAAACAAAAGTGTAGCTTATTTGTTAAAAAATTCTGTTGTGGATGTTTGTTTCTCCAAAGCAGATCCCATCAAGCCTCTTTCTAAGCTCTCCAGCGCGGTCATGTGCTCCTGGCCCAGACACTTCCTGTGGATGAGCCGCTCTTAGGACGCGGTAATACTGCTAGCTATTGAGGTGGCCACGGCAACGGTTAGTAGGTCGGAATCCTCGTCTTGGATCCTTGAGAGGTATTCAGCAGAAAACTACTGCAGCCAATGCGCGTGCAGGACGGCGTATGGGTAACCCTTGCGTACAGCACTCGAGTAGCGCTTTGGGCTCAAATAAGGAGGCACTCGCCTCAATTTCTGGACTCTTGAAGCAGGCTTTGCGCGAAAGAAAGTGTATCTGCACAGACCTACACACCAGGTGGGAACTAGCACTTGAACAGAAAACCGGCGGCTACGTCTGATTGCCGTTTTCATGGATCGATGCGCACTGCCCAATCGCTCTAAACAGGCTGATGCAGACTGCTGCCTGTGCGCTGCCTGCGCGCGGCCGCCGGGCACAGAGCGAAGATCCTAATAGGTAGAGGCTGCACGCCATGAAACCATGCGGGCCAGCAATTCAGTCCTCGCTACTGATATTCGAACCTCTCAAATCGCTGCCATTGGTTGATCACCGGCCATGAGCGGTAGTTTTGCTTTCAATGTTGCCCTTGTGCCGCGCTTACCACGCTCATGCTTCCAATTTAGAGGCTTTCGCCCAACCGCCACACACGCACGCACCGATGTACAGGGCCGCCCAAAATACGTGCGAACAGGGCGTAGTGTGGCTGCGCTCCGCGGCGCGCCAACGCATCGAAGCTATGCTGAGCAGGCGCACAGGAGACTGGAGGTGGTGCTTCGTGTCGTCTGCTGCAGTGCGGAAGCGCATCATGCTTGATCTGCTGGAAAGCGCACCTGAATGAAGGCTTTGAGATGGCGTTGCGGGAAAGCGCACTTAACTCACTGCAGCGAGTTGTCTTTGGTTCCACTTACTGCAACTCAGCGGCCTGTGTTCGCAGTGGCGTGATCTGTGTTTAATGTTCGCGTTGTTTCAAATTTCTCACTTCTAGTTCGAATTGGCTTATGCTGTTAACTTCCCAAAGCCACTCACGCCTTGGGAGACGTCGACGTAGTGGAGGGCTTCAAATAATTCTGACCCCTGGCGATTCTTACCATGCACCGATATATCGAATTAAGTGAGCCTTTCGTTTCGTCTCCATAAAAACTGGGCTGCAGCAGCTGATATTGAACTTGGTTCTGCTTACTCAGTAGTCATGCGCTACCCATAGAGTAAGGATGTTCAACATAAACCATTCAGACCACAGCGGTGGCCAAGTGGTTGAGCATCCGATTCGCATGCCGGAGGTGCGGGGTTCGATCCTCAGTGCCGCCGGGCACCCACTGGTGACACAATGGGTACAAGCTTTCCCCTGCATCATGCTTCGCTTCTTTAGGTTGAAATGCTTGGAAAATGGGTCTTTGACCCCACCTTCAGTGGTCGAAAACGTTGTGTCATGGCGCTCTTCTGCCACAGATGCACTTGCGCCATAAAAATCTATCATCATCATAAACCAATCCAAAGTAAGGGTGAAAATTTGAAACAACGCCAGCATTTAACCAAGATCACCCCACTGAGAACACAGGCCGCTGAGCTGTGGTATGCGGAACGAACAACGCGCTGCAGGGAGCGACGTTCGCTTTCCTGCAACGTCATCTCAGCGCTTTCCATCCGTCTCCTGAGTGCCTGCGCCGCGTAGCTTCGATGTGCGGCCGCGCCATTTGCGCTAACGCTCCGCGGAGCGCCGCCAGGCTTCGCCATGTTCGTACATATTTTGGACGGCCCGGTACCTTGAAGCCTGACGGGACGCGCTTGGCCGGCAGTTAACTGCAGTGCCAATATCGCTTTTTTTAATATTCTTTTTGGGGGAGCGGCCGTCGCTTTCTTTGATTGGGAGTTGGGGGTCATCACGGGAGATGTTAAACACCCTTCGGCCTACGCGCCTGCGGGAATGACGCGTTTTTTGACTGCGTGGCGAGTTTGCGGCAGCTACTTGCTCTTTATCACCGGATTTGCCTGCCACGATTGTTCGTTTTATCGAGCACAGAAAGCCATAGCACCAATATTTATTTTGATTGTTGCTACGCCTTCGTTCTTGATAAGCGAGCGTTCGTTATATATGGGACGACTGTAATTTTTAATTGCACTTTGAGTCACTTACTATGACCATCTCATCAGCCTGAATGCGCCGACAGCAGGGCAAAGGCCTCTCACATCCAGGTCTCTCAAATTATCCTTATACTTCGCCAGCTGCGGCCACCATATCCCCGCAAACTTCATTATTCTCATCCACACGCCTAAATTTCTGCCACCCCCTGTTGCACTTGCCTTTTCTTAGTATCCACGTTGTTAACGTTAAGGACTAGAGGCCATCATGCCTTCGCATTATATGCACTGCCCAAGGCCATTTCTGTGTACAGGCTCGCAAGAAACTTCCGTGATATGACAAAATCGTCTACAATCGGCAACAGTAGATTCAGAGAATCCGCGCCATGCAATAAACCTAGGTGTAAACTCTGTCCGAAGACGACAATAACTAATATGCTGCCAGAAACACAGCGTCATCCTTCTCATTTGAGATATAAGGAAACTTCTCATTCGACAGCGCTCATTTTTTGTACTTCCTGGAATGTGCCACCTGTAAAGCCCAGTACGTGGGGAAAACAGTTACACCGTTCAGAATTCGCATCAAGAGCTATAGATCACATATGCGGACACAGCCAAATTTCTTACTGCATTCGGTGTTCAAAATACATTATGACCGCGAGAGCTGGGAATCGCACGTGATTCACAAATTTAACACATCCTCGAGCAGCAACAACGAAACTGTAGGCCGGCTATCAAGCTTACACAATTAATAGGACAACAAATAATTCTCACAGACATGTTTGGAGCAGACACTTAGAGAATGGGAGGCGGAAAGCATACCAAGCATTGCTTCCGACGTCGCTTCTTTTTTTTTTCTCTCGTACTGTCCCGCATTTACTGTGAGCTTTGTTTTTTTCGGCCACTTTTCATTATCATTTTTGCTGTTATCTCCCTCTTATCTTCCTACATTGATGAACTGCCATGCTGTTCCCTTCGTGGTCACGCGGAGTGACCATTACAATTGTGTTTTATCCTGAATAGTCTTGCAGTTCCATTTGTCTTGCGGTGCATTGTACTTGTGATTCACTCTAGTTCGTTTCTGGTGTTGGATTTGTTTTTAGCCTTGTCTCTTTTTCTGTGTGTGTGTGTGCGTGTGTGTGTGCGTGTGTGTGTGCGTGTGTGTGTGCGTGTGTGTGTGCGTGTGTGTGTGTGTGTGTGCGTGTGTGTGTGCGTGTGTGTGTGCGTGCGTGTGTGTGTGCGTGTGTGTGTGCGTGTGTGTGCGTGTGCGTGTGCGTGTGTGTGTGTGTGTGTGTGTGCGTGTGCGTGTGTGTGTGTGTGTGTGTGTGCGTGTGCGTGTGCGTGTGCGTGTGTGTGTGTGTGTGTGTGTGTGTGTGTGTGTGTGTGTGTGTGTGTGTGTGTGTGTGTGTGTGTGTGTGTGTGTGTGTGTACAGAGTGCTCGTTTAAGGATTGATTAGAAACGTGATTTTGTAGCAATAGCTACACTAGGCCAGACACTTCAAGAGGTCAGCGTGGTTGCGCGCTGAGCCGGTGCACCACCACTCCGCCAGCTGTGCGCGCGCGCGGAGTGACGTCATAGCCCGCAGCTAGTGTGTGCGCCGCGCGCCTCGCCACTGCGCCGACGGCGGAGCAGACGCCGCCCGCCTCGTCAGTTGCGCGCGTGCGCAGAGTGACGTCAAAGCACGCAGCTGGTGTGCGGACCGCGCGCCTACATTGCGCTAGGATTTCGAGCCTTCAGCGGAGGACGCCGTGGCCACCGTGGCAGCTGCAGGCGGCGCGGTGCGCCGGCGAAACAGAATGCAGGAGGAGTAGAGAGGAGTCAAAGAGAGAGCGAGTGCATCCAAGTCAAGGGACGAGGATGAAGAAGGAAGACCCGCGAAACGCAGCGGCGAAATACTGACTTTGTAATCCCAATGAGCCAGCTCCGCTGGGCCATCTATAGCTATCGCGTCACTCCAGGTTTAACCATTTCTGGCTCTGGACAGCCGGCATTGGAATCTGAACCTGGAAACGTTTAACGCTTGAACCTTATCTCGTGAGGCTAGCCTAGCAGTGCAGTTGGAGGAACTAGCGGGCATTAAATGGGATCTCATAGGGCTTAGTGAAGTTAGGAGAACAGGTGAGGCGTATACAGCACTAAAGGACAGGCACATACTGGGCTACCGCCTATTAGCGGATAGACGAGAACTAGGTGTGGTATTCCTCATTAATCAGGATATAGCTGGCAACGAAGAGTTCTATAGTATTAGCGAATGAGTCGCAGCTATCGTAATTAGGCTTAATAAGCGGTACAAGCTAAAGGTGTTACAAGCCTACGCGCCTACATCTAGTCAAGATGAACAGACTCTTGAAAGGTTCTATAAGGACGTGGAATCGGCAATGAACAAAGTAAAACACAGTACACTGTACTGATGGGCGACTTCAATGCGAAAGTCGGCAAGAAGCAGGCTGGCGACCAGGCGGTAGGCGACTATGGGATAGGTTCTAGGAATAGCAGGCAAGAGCTATTAGTAGAGTTCGCCGATAAAAATAATTTACGCATCATGAACCTTCTTCCACAAACGGGAGAACAGGAAGCGGACCTGAATGAGCGATAATGGTGAGACTAAAAATGAAATTGACTTCATATTATGCGCTAACACCGGTACCGTGCAGGATGTGGAGGTCCTCGGAAAGGTGCGTTATAGCGACCACGGAATGGTAAAGTGTCGAATTAGTTAAGACTTGAGGGGGCAACGGCGGGAAGTCCCTTAATAGGAAGTCCCTTAACGAGCTAGCGATAAGAGGGAAAATAGAGGAATTCATGATATCGCTCCAGAAGAGATTTTCAGCTTTAACTGAGGAAAACGATATCAATGTTGATACAATAACGATAATCTTACAGCTATCATTATGCAGTGCACCGTAGAAGTAGGCGGTACGACGGTTCGACAGGATACCGGCAAGCTATTTCAGGAGGCGAAAGATCTCTTTAAGAAACGTCAAAGCATGAGGGTGCCTAACCCTGCAAACAGAATAGAAATAGCAGAGCTATCGAAATTAATAAACAAGCGCGAGGTAGCCGACATAAAGAAGTTGAATATGGAAAGGATCGAGCATGCTCTAAAGGACAAGGGTAGTATAAAAGCAGTAAAGAGGAAACTAGGCATAGGTAAAAACCAAATGCATGCGTTAGGAGACAAGGAGAGCAATCTCAATAGCAATACGGATAACATAGTTAAAGTAGTCGAAGAGTTCTACAAAAATCTATACAGTAGCCAACGCAATCAGAACGTTAATGATGGAGACAGTAGCGCACAGCAATGCTTCATCCCGCCAGTAACGAAAGAGGAAATAAAGAAAGCTTTAGGAGCAATGCAAAGGGGAAGGGCAGCTGGTGAGGATCAGGTAACAGCAGGTCTTTTGAAAGACGGAGGGGAGATTCTGCTAGAAAAACTAGCCACCCTGTATACGTAATGTCTTATGACCTCGACAATACATGTAGCTTATAAGAACGCAAATATAATCTTAATCCTTCAGAACGGAGACGCCAAAGAGTTGAAAAATTACAGACCAATCAGCTTACTGTCCATTGCCTACAAGGTATTTACTAAGGTAATCGCTAATAGAGTCTGAGCAACCTTAGGCTTTAAACAACCAAATGATCAAGCAGGCTTTCGTAAAGGATATTCCACAATGGATCATATTCAAACTTTCAATCAGATGATAAAGAAATGCGCAGAATATAACCAATCCTTATATATAGCATTCATTGATTACTAGAAAGCATTTGACTCAGTGGAAACCTCGGCAGTCCAACAGGCATTCCGGAATCAGGGTGCAAATGAGCCTTGTGTCAAAATACTAGTAGATATCTATAGGAACTGTACAGCTACCACAGTCCTCCATAAAGTCAGTACTAAAATTCTAATAAGGAAAGGCGTCAGGCAAGGGGACAGGATCTCGCCAATGCTAATCATCACCTGTTCACAGGAGGTATTCCGAGGCCTGAATTGGGAACAGTTGGAGATAAGAGTTAATGCAGGATACCTAAATAATCTGCTATTCGCTAATGAGATTGACTTGCTGAGTCACTCAGCAGAGAAACAGAAAATCATGATCAGTGAGTAAGACAGACAGAGCAGTACGGTTGGTCTAAAAGTTAACATGCAGAAAACCAAAGTAATGTTCAACCGTCTAGCAAGGAAACAAGGGTTCACAGTTGGCAAAGAGGCGCTTGAAGTGGTAAAGGAATTCGTATACCTAAGGCAGGTAATGAGAGCTGATCCGGATCATGAGAGGGAAATAACTAGAAGTATGAGAATGGGGTGGAGGGCATATGGGAGGTTCTCTGACATCATGAATAGCAGGTTGCCAATATTTCTCAAGAGAAAAATGTACAACAGCTCAATCTTACCGGTACTCACCTACGAGGCAGATACGTCGAGGCTAACGAAAAGGGTTAGGCTTAAGTTAAGAGCAACACAGCGAGCCATGGAAAGGAAGATGATATTTGTAACGTTAAGACAGAAGCGGGCAGAGTGGTTGAGAGAACATACGCGCGTTTATATACATAGTGAATAAACAGAGACCAACCTTTGAAAACAATGTAATTTGATGCTTCGGCCGTGGAACGGCCTTCATCAGAATAATCAGAATGGTTATTGTGATGAACAATGGTTATTCTGATGAAGGCCGTTGGTCTCTGTTTATTCACTGCTACTGACCGTGCCAAGAAGTCTTTTTACCTGAATTATGTATATATGTATATACATGAACGGAGCCAACAGTCACCGAAACCAAGGTGCATAGGGGAATGATTAATTTTTTTTAATGTGTAGTGCTGATCGGTGGGATAATAATACTTAGATTAATCTATCGCTTAAGGAAAATTACTTTTAAAGCAGCAGAAAAAACAATCATGCCACTGGTGGGATCCGAACCCACGACCTCCGAATATCGCGTTCGGTGCTCTACCGACAGAGCTACGGCGACGGCTGTCCAATCTGCTGCTCTCGTGGGTATTTATGTTTATTGGGTGTAAGCGAGCCTTGAGAGTGTTCACCAGAGCCATCCTCGTCCATAGCGGCGGACGTAGCACGTCCTGTATTAAATCGAGTGTGACGTGGAACGTCATCTAACGGCGAGGGCGGAAACTGTGCTAGAGCCCTTTTATGCTATCTATGGCATCAAGACTGCCAGAACCGAGACCCTCGTTAAGCTATTAGCAGACAACATTGAGGAATTGAGGGGCTCGTTTGACAAATTTATGAAGGGAGCCAACAGTCACCGAAACCAAGGTGCATAGGGGAATGTTTAATTTTTTTTAACGCCTAGTGCTGATCGGTGGGATAATAATACTTAGATTAATCGACCGCGTAAGGAAACTTACTTATAAAGCAGCAGAAAAAACAACCATGTCGCCGGTGGGATCCGAACCCACGACCTCCGAATATCGCGTACGGTGCTCTACCAACTAGGTTGCGGCGACGGTTGTCCAATCTGCTGCTCACGTGGGTATTTATGTTTGTTGGGTGTAAGCAAGCCTTGAGAGTGTTCACCAACGCCACCCTCGTCCACGAGCCCCTCGTTTCCTTAACTTTGCTAATATATATATATATATATATATATATATATATATATATATATATATATATATATATATATATATATATATTTCAACAGGGAGGCAGTCTTCTTCAGAGTACGACATGATTATTCCGGACGAGTATATATAGGGGTTGGAAAAGGCCGCTACAATGCGCCTTAGTTAAGCGCAGAAAGGAAGACGCGGCATAAAAATGGCGCAAAATGAATCACAGTTCAGAAAGCTGTCCATTGGCTGCACTTCAGGCACAGCACAAAACGCCGCAACACACACACATTCCGTTTGGGCGGAGTTTCCAATGAATTCATTGTCGATGGCAAGTGGTGCCTTAGTCAAAACACGTTTTCTTGATCTCTAAATGCTTGCCTTGACTGAATGAAGGGCATGCGTCATACGGCTAGAGATTCGAATCCAGGAATGCGAGTTTCGTAGGGCAGTCTACTTTTCCGGGAAGAGCTGTAACTAATTGGAAAGGGGACGCCGCTCTACGAGCCAGGAGTACGCTTAGGCTCTGTGGATGATGTAAGTGTAGTCACCCCTAAATTTACCCAGGAATGGTGCGTTTGACATCTTTACTACCGGAAAAGACGAGACACTTGAAGGAACGCACGACGAGCACTAAATAACAACAAATGCGTTTATTCAGAACGCTCGGAATAAATACGGGCTGAGAAAAAACTAGACAACGAAAGTAAGGAAACAAATCAGTTTAAAAATTAGCTGTGACACTATAGAAAAGAAATTTCTTTCTTATTCAGCACAAGGGATGGGTCACTGTTGCAGTGATCTGTATTGGCAATGTGACATGCTTCCGCAATCGCCTGAGTCAATTTATACCGATCAGTAAAAATTTCTGATGTTTAGTCCAGGAGGGTTTCACAAGTTTTATCAGTTTCTCGGTGTTTACGAACATCACACGCGAGGTGAGTGCCTGTGCCATTCTTCACATCTCTACGGGATTCAGTGAGGCGCGTTTTGATGCAACGGCCGGCTTGGCCGATGTACATCGCACCGCATGACACAGAAATCTTGTAGACAACATTTTTCTTGCAGGCTTCTACCGGATTTGCATGTCTTATGTCGCATTCTCTGCGCGTGCTTCCGCTTTCCTTTTCAGCGACCTTCTGTTCTACCGCATGACAAATTCAGCTGAGTTTATTCTGAGCAGAAAACAAAACGTCAACGTCGTAACGGGCAGTCACCTTTTTAAGCCCATGAGCCGCGCGATAAATGTAAGGTACGACTGCAAATTTCCCCCGTTGCCTATCCTCTGGGGAATGCTCGGATTGTCCACTGGTCTTTTTTTAGCAATTTTGCCATCTTCTCACAAGTCCAGGAAATAACATACTGTGGATAGCCAGCGCCTCACAGCCGGGATAACTGTGCTTAGACACCTCTTGTTCTGTGCTTCTTTTTGTGCGCTGCCCTTCATGCAAGATGAACCAGTACCAACATGCCCACCTTCTCGCTCTGCTACAGGCATGTGTATTACAATATTATCGAATATTGTCGAAACGGACTATGTTATCACGAAAGTATTCCTGGAAGAAAGCAATGTAGCGATAGGGGGATTTTATCGACAAGGCACCGACGACACGTGTTTGAAACAATTTGGAGGTATTCGTGTAGCATACTGCTCGCTGGCGACTTCAACGTGCCGTCCATCAACTGGGCGGACGATTTTCCATACACCCTATCCTGAGCAGCGGAACGACCTTTGTCGTTCTTATTTAATGTCCTCACTCTGTTAGCGAAACAAACCACCCGAATTCAGAACAAAGCGTCATCTACATCACACTTGTTTTGTGTCAGCAGATCAATTTCTCGAGGAAACTATGAAAACCACATTTTTGAAGGCGTTTCAGATCACCATATAATGTCTCTCAATGCAGCTGAGTATCCCTCCAGAACAAAGCCAAAATGTGTTTTCCCAGTATTTTCTCGTGCTGGTAATGTTGAATTATTTGATGCGCTTGACAGCTCATTGACCGGCTGTTTATCTCTGTGTGATCCGAACCAGTGTCGATCAGCATGGTGCTTTGGAAGAACTTGGTTTAAAATGCATTAATGACTTTGTGTCCTTTCTGGTGAAATATACTACGCAATTCTAGCCCTTGGAAATGCAAACAAATCGTCCGGATTGGAAGAAAGCTGAAATCATCAAGAAACCACATAAGAGACTCCTGTCCGCAGAAAGAGAACATCAAAAGAAAAAGCTCGTTACTAAAATGTGCCCCTGAAAAATTTTCTAGTTTCATCTCCACGAAATTCTTGGCGTCACGTTATCCGCAAACAGCTAAGTGTGTATAGTAAGTGACTGTACGACGTGGTCACCAGTGACACGTGTACTTATCTGTATCGGGCGACCACGTTTCGCCGCCTAACAAGTGTTATCGCACATCACGGGACGCGCCTGCATCTGTCCGAAGTTTCTGGCAAGTCATCAATGCTTCTATTCGCTGTCAGTTGTAGACGAACCTTATGTTATCTGATTTCATCGCCTCACGCGAATGGTGTAGAACTTTGTGAAAGGCACGCGGGTCCCAACGATTAGTCTGGAACATTCGACGACTGCTATATAACAGCCGACGCGCTTGACACGCGGATCAGATTTTCGACGATCGCCGACCGTGTTCGCCGCTACCGTTGTGCTACCGCCGCTACCGTTGTGGGCACAGGTTCACCCAATAAAACTTAGTTTTCTCTTTCACAGTATTTCTACTGTGTTCTTCAAGGTAACCACCACGTGACAGCAGTTACAAATCGGATATTGTTAACTCTCTTAATGTTTGCTTTTACTGCATTTTTATACGCGATGATGGAACCATATTTTAACCTCTACGATGACCTCCCGGCTATTGTTAACGTTTTGGCTTCAGAGCAAGGCGTACTTTCGCTATTACTAATCATAGTTGCTAAGAGGTCACCTGGTGTAGATAGAGTACCAGATGGCTTTTTAATAAGGTATGCTGAATGGTGCGCAATATACCTGACCCTCATAATTAACAATTCCTTGGAATGTGCCGAACTAACGACCTGTCGCTACCCGCATCGGTTAGACTCATTTCTCTGTCGTTCACTTGGGTAAAACGACTGGAGCATATTATTTCCACGCACATCTCTGTCTTCTCTTGATAGTAACAAAGTAATTTATATGAGGAAGTACGAGCCTTGAAGAGGCGTGTTCACACTAGCCCCACTGCTTGAAACAATCCATGATCTCACTGAATAATTGGACAAGCATAGCCAGGTCGGCATCATTTTTTATTTCCACAATACTGCAGACCTCATATGGTCTAGGCAGGATGGGCCGAAATTAGGAACTCAATATTCGTAAGCCGAATAATACACTTCAATACATTACAAACGGCACGCAGAATAGTTACCATATAAACCTGGAAATAAAGAGTTGATTACAAAGATGAAATAAAAAAAAGTGTTTACAAAATGTTCTGAAGTGCATCGGGTTGTACAGCATCCATTCGCCAGCAAACACATTTATCACAACACTGGAATGAATTGCAGAAACTGGGATCAGTGGCAGCATTTATTTAAGCTTGGGCTGCGCACCCTGCAGTAAGCCTATAGTTGTCAGGTCTGCGCCCAAATGGCCGCATTAACCACCGCCTTCAGCACAGCCTCCGACTCTCCCATCGGAATCAAAGGAATCTTTAATTGTGACAGCTCGAACGCGGTATATGTTCTTGGGGCGTAGGAAAAAGCATCCTCGGAAAGAAAGGTCCCAGGACAACATGTCCCCTGAGGAAGCGCTCTATAGGATAAAATGCCTCCAAGTGAAAAATTACCCAAAGAATGAATTCTTGAATTCTTCCTTGGATTCGTGAATAGATTTTAGCATGAGGTATTTTGCAGTTCTAGGTCATACCACGTTCATGCAGCCTTTACTAGGGAAATCAATGGCACAGCGTTTAAATCACTACTCGGAGATATTGTTACGTGGTCCAGGCGGGAACGACGCGAGAACGTCCGGGCACAGCAAACAGGTCAAGAGCACAGGGCGGCCCGCACAGAGCACCAGGCACAGAGCACCAGGCACAGAGCACCGAATCCCAGAGCACGCGCGCCTCCGAGAGTCTTCATTCATCTCTTCTTCTATCCGTTGCATGGCCCCCGGTCGCAAAAAACACCGTCTCGGTGGAAATTAGGGCGGGGCAAGGGATTGCTACACGTGGGGCTTGAGGCGAGAGACGTGGACAACGTCACTCTGAGATAAACCGGAGGTGGTCTCCGGAAAGGCCGGGGCAATCTCGTAGGTGACGGCGGTGACCTGGCGGAGCACGCGGTATGGGCGAACATAGCGGGACATTAGTTTTTCGCAAAGCCCGACACGGCGTGTGGGCGACCAAAGCAAGACGAGGGCTCCAGGGGAAAAAGTTACCATGCGGTGGCGGCGGTCGTAGTAGTCCTGCTGTGAGGCCTGCGAGGCTTGTAGGTGGGAGCGAGCCAGCTGGCGGGCGTGGTCGGCGCGGGCAATAGCGTCGTGGGCATATTCAGAAGGCGGGGAAGGAGATGTCTGAAGCAGCGTGTCCAAAGGTAATTGGGGATCACGACCGTACAACAGATAGAACGGGGAGTAGCCGGCAGTGTCATAACGAGAAGAATTGTAAGCGAAGGTCATGTATGGAAGGGCAATGTCCCAGGCCCGATGGTCTTCGGAAACGTACATTGCGAGCATATCCATGAGAGTGCGGTTGAGGCGCTCTGTAAGACCGTTGGTTTGGGGGTGATAGGCGGTCGTCAGCTTATGTTTTGTTGAGCAGGAACGGAGAATGTCGTCGACAACTCTAGAGAGAAAGCAACGGCCGCGGTCGGTGAGAAGTTGGCGGGGTGCACCATGACGGAGGATGAGGTCGTAGAGGAGGAAATCGGCCACATCGGTAGCAATACAGGTGGGGAGGGCCCGCGTGATGGCATAGCGAGTAGCATAATCTGTCGCAACGGCAATCCATTTGTTTCCGGAGGTGGACTCCGGAAACGGGCCCAAAAGATCCAAGCCAACACAATAGAATGGTTCAGGGGGCACATTAACAGCCTGGAGCAAACCCGCGGAGAGCGTGGCGGGACGTTTCCGGCGCTGTCACTGGTCGCAGGCACGAACATAGCGGCGGACGGACTGGTAAAGACGGGGCCAAAGGAAGCGACGACGCACCCGGGCGTAAGTACGCGAGACACCCAGATGTCCAGCAGTGGGGAGGTCATGGAGCTCGTGGAGGACGTCGTTGCGCAGATGCTTCGGGACAACGAGCAGTAGGTCTGGGCCGACGGGGTTCAGGCTTCTGCGGTAGAGTGTGTCATGATGAAGTACAAACCGGCGCAGGGCAAGGTCAGATGGAGAGGATCTGAGGCGGGAAATAATAGAGCGGAGCTCGAAATCTCGTCGCTGCTCATCGCCAAGGTGAGTAAGAGCAGAGAGCGAGAAGAGGTCAGCGGCGGAGTCACTGCCAGAATGATCAGAAGAGTCAACGGGATATCGGGAGAGGCAATCAGCATCAGTGTGTAGCCTACCGGACTTATATACCACGGTATAGTTGTAGTCTTGGAGGTGTAAAGCCCAGCGACCTAGGCGGCCAGTAGGATCTTTCAGTGATGAGAGCCAGCAGAGCGCATGGTGGTCGGTGACAACCGTAAAAGGGCGGCCGTACAAATATGGGCGGAATTTCCGAACCGCCCAGACAAGGGCTAAGCACTCACGTTCGGTAATTGAGTAATTGCGCTCCGGGGCGGAGAGGAGGCGGCTGGCGTAGGCGATGACACTGTGCTGGTCGGATTGCCTCTGAGAGAGAATAGCGCCGATGCCATAGCCACTGGCGTCTGTGAGGACTTCAGTGGGAGCTGTCACATCGAAGTGGGCCAGAACCGGCGTGGTAGTAAGCTTCAATATCAAGGTGGAAAACGCGTGTGCTTGGTCGCGTCCCCAGATGAAGGTGGCGTCCTTTTTCAGGGGGTCGGTGAGGGGGCGGGCGATGTCGGCGAAGCCTTCAACAAATCGCGAAAGTAGGAGTACAGCCCTAAGAAGCTGCGGACGTCGTTACAGGAACGTGGCTGAGGAAAGTCTTTAACGGCTCGGATCTTATCAGGGTCAGGGTGCACCCCCGTGTCGTCGACGACATGACCCAAGATGGCGAGTTGACGGCGCGCGAAACGGCACTTAGACGAGTTGAGCTGCACGCCAGCATGACGAAAGAGGGAAAGGATCTGAGAAAGGTCAGTTAGGTGAGAGGAAAACGAGGGCGAAAAGACAATGACGTCATCGAGATAGCACAGCCAGGTGGACCACTTAAAGCCTTGCAAAAGAGCATCCATCATGCGTTCAAATGTGGCTGGTGCGTTGCATAATCCGAAAGGCATAACTTTGAATTGATACAGGCCATCAGGAGTCACAAAAGCGGTTTTCTCACGGTCCTGTTCATCTACAGCAATTTTCCAGTAGCCGGAGCGAAGATCTATGGACGAGAAGAATTTGGCACCATGGAGGCAGTCAAGCGCGTCGTCGATACGCGGCAGGGGGTACACGTCCTTTTTAGTGACATTATTCAGGTGGCGATAATAAATACAAAAACGCCATGAGCCATCCTTTTTCCTGACAAGGACGACGGGTGAGGCCCAGGGACTGTGTGAGGGTTCGATAATGTTTTTTCTAGCATTTTAGTAACTTCCGCATTGATTACTGGACGCTCGGCGTGAGAGACCCGGTAAGGGCGGCGGCGGATGGGAGGGGCATCGCCTGTTTTAATGCGGTGCCTGACGGCGAGAGTTTGACCCAGCGCGGTGTTGTTCACGTCAAAAATTATCCGAAAAAGATTCGAGAAGGGCACGAAGCCTGGCAGTTTGATCGGGATGGAGGTCGGTAGCCATCATGGTTGTGAAGGTGTCGGTCGACAGAAGAGACTGCCGGCGCGGTGCGGCGGTTTCTGGAACTGGGGTAGCGGGCAACGTAGCCACGTGGCAAGGAGCGAGAGGGGATAGCGTAGCGACGCAGATGCCGGACGGTAGCACTTGAGAAGTGAGGCCGAAGTTGAGGAAAGGCAGAGAGAGGGCGTTGGCTTGGATGGTGGCAATGGTATGAGGTAGGGCAACGTTACGGGTCAGGAGGAGGTCAAGATTGGGTGTAACGAGATAGTCGCCATCGGGAACTGGGCGAGATGGGGTCAATGGAACAAAAGAGGCGGTTCGGGATGAGAGGCGAGCATGTGCGGTACTGAACAGTCGCAGTGATACATCAAGTGGGTCTGAATCCAGCATTGGGAGGGCGAGGTGTAGAACACCATCCGAGCAGTCAATGAGGGCGGAATGGTCAGTCAAAAAATCTAAGCCGAGGATAAGGTCATGGGCACAGGTGGTCGGCACGGTGAACTGAACTGGTATACTCTGGCCGGCAATAGTAACGCGCGCGGTACACATACCGTCCACAGCAGGGATGCCACCATCCCCGACACACACACGGGACGTTGCAGGCGTGAGGACTTTGCGGAGGCGACGGCGGAGGGCAGCACTCATCACTGATACATGAGCACCGGTGTCAATCAGGGCGCGCACAGGAACACGGTCGATAGTGACGTTCAGAAGATTAGGTCGAGTGGTCGAGAGAGGATTTGTAGTCCGGGTCGTTGATGCAGCGTCACATCCGGGAGCTGCATCACTTAGTTTTCCAATTGGGAGCGACTGCGAGAAGGCGACTGAGGGGAACGAGAGCGGCGGCCCTGCGGGGACGGAGAGCGGGAGAATCGCCGTGGAGGATGTACGGCTGGTGCAGACGGTTCAGACGGGGCGCGGGTCGAGAAATTGTGGGATGAGGCGGGACTGTAGAAGGAGGGGAAGACGTTGCGGGGCGTTGAAGACCATGGACTGCGTCAATGACGGGCGATGTGGACAATGCGAGAGCACCGGAGCGAGAGCACCGAGAGGTACTGGGATCGTTCCCAGCACCTCCACCTAAGATGTTACGTGGTCCAGGCGGGAACGGCGCGAGAACGCCCGGGCACAGCACGCAGGTCAAGAGCACAGGGCGGCCCGCACAGAGCACCAGGCACAGAGCACCAGGCACAGAGCACCAGGCACAGAGCGCCGAATTCCAGAGCACGCGCGCTTCCGACGCGCGCACGCGCGCTTCATTCATCTGTTCTTCTATCCGTTGCAATATATCCAACTTTTCGCGTTCTGCATATGGTTAAAGCATGTCTGCTAACCCGTACACTTACCTTCCAAGCGCTACTTCAAGCCCGAAGCTGCTTTCTCTAGGTGCAATCAATAACTCATTGCTCCTTGTCTGTTGTCCTTGTGTTCTGTGCAGTTCCGTGGGCGCGGCGGAAGCCCAAGGAATATGCGTCTTACAAGCCCCTTCTTGTTTCTTATCCAGGCCGTGCACTTCATCGCTGTGAAGCTTTCACCAGGCGAAATATGCTTCGGTTTTCCTGTCGAAGCGACCGAGCATCACGTTTTCTTGACCAACCAGTCGGCGGAAAACACCTGCGGAACTGAAAATCCGGACCTGCCCGCCTGGAATCTACCACACGCTGATTATCACCAGCCACCATCGTCTACGTCACCAGCTCCGACGGGTATAAAGACGGACCTGCGGTGCAGCCTTGTCAGTGGGCGCGGCGGAAGCCCATGGAATATGCGTCTTACAGGCCCCTTCTTGTTTCTTATCCAGGCCGTGCACTTCATCGCTGTGAAGCTTTCACCAGGCGAAATATGCTTCGGTTTTCCTGTCGAAGCGACCGATCATCACGTTTTCTTGACCAACCATTCAGCGGAAAACACCTGCGGAACTGAAAATCCGGACCTGCCCGCCTGGAATCTACCACACGCTGATTATCACCAGCCACCATCATCTACGTCACCAGCTCCGACGGGTATAAAGACGGGCCTGCGGTGCAGCCTTGTCAGTGGGCGCGGCGGAAGCCCAAGGAATATGCGTCTTACAAGCCCCTTCTTGTTTCTTATCCAGGTGAGGGACAAGCGTCCTGTCCACGTTTACCATAGCGATGATGCCTTTCTTTGGCTTCTGCCGTGCCCACGGCCCCTGAGCGTAGTGCTTTTGACGACTTACCATTGTTTCGTGGACTTGCTTTGTTCTTGTGGTGACGTCGAACTTAATCCTGGTACTGAAACTATGTTTACACAAATTCTGGCTGAACTTAATGTCCTAAAGCAAACCACGCAGTCAGTACATCAACAACTTGGCGAAATAAATAACAGGATAGCTGCTATCGAAAGAAAACTGGACGGATTGACTTCTACTGTTACATCTTATTCACAGAGAGTCGACGAGATGCAAAAAACTGTGGAAACTTTGCTTCGTAAGGTTGACGACTTAGAAAACAGACGCAGGAGAAATAATCTAGTTGTCTACGGTGTGCCAGAAAATAATGAAGAGCAGCACGAGGACCTAGAGGCAATTGTGTCTGAAAAAATTCTCAACGACATACTGAAGGTGCCTAATGTAGCTATCGAGCGAATTCACAGACTTGGAAGACCTGCGGAAAAGAAATGCCGTCCACTAATCTTTAAACTGTTGAACGGAAGGGGCAAGGGAAGGATCCTTCAAAATTGCAGCAAGCTAAAAAACACGAAATACGTCATCTCGGAAGACTTTTCGCCACGGGTTCAGTCGATACGTAAGAAGCTTTGGAACAGCGCCCAACAGCAAAAAGCAAATGGTGCGAAGGTCGGGCTCTTTTCTGGCAAGATAAAGATCAACGGAAAACTGTTCCGATGGGATGACTCTCTCGAGGAAAGAGTGCCCGTAAATGATCCCTGACCAGTCTGTTCGGACGCTCGCAAATATCACAGACATGCGCAGACTGTGAAGTTACCCAACCAATGCCTCAAAGTCCGCCCCACTGCGGGCCCTTTTTCTTTGTTGAACATTAATGCCAGAAGCATATGGAATAAATGCGATGACTTAGAAGGTCTTCTTATCACACACGACGCTGACATCACAATCATAACCGAGACTTGGTTGAACGAAGCTATTCCTGATTCAGAAGTAATACCCAACACTCATGAGATAGTACGGCACGACCGTAGCAGACGGGGAGGGGGCGTTGCCATAGCTATAAAAAAGGGACTAGATTACACAGTTATTCCTCATAATACAGGCATCGAAATGGTTTGGATATTGCTTCGGTTTAACAATTTGAACATTTTTATTGGTTCTGTGTACAGACCCCCGGATGCAGACGTCTCGGTTCTAGAACGACTGCACGAATTTTTGTTAGAACATGGTAAAAAATATGCCTATGTAATGATGTGTGGTGACTTTAATTTACCAAAAATCAACTGGGAACTTCTGCGTACTGTAGCTTCATGTCAACATTCTGATCTTTTGCTTGATATCGCCTTTGCAATTAATTTAAAGCAGGTCGTGCAGGGGCCGACACGTACTGCATCAGGTTCAAGCTCCCTTCTAGACCTTGTGTTTGTTACCGATACTATTGAAAAACTTGGCTTCTCCGTTGAAATCATACCAGGCATTTCTGATCACAAAGCTGTACTCTTCAAAAGTAACATGATGCGACCGCCTGTCCCTGAGTTAAGAAAACCATTTCTTGACTTCAACAATGCCCTAGACGAAAGTATCTTAGATTTATTGGAACAAGACTACGATGAATTCGTTGAGAAACACGCGGCTGGTCTCATGAAAGTTAATGACCTATGGGTGCACTTCAAGTTTATTGTACACAAATGTATCACAAGATACGTGCCGACTAAACTTAGAAAAATGAATCGCAGTAGTCCCTGGATTACTCGCGAACTGCTCCAGCTCAAGCGACGTATCAAGCGTCTAGGATCCAAGCGATTTAAAACAGGGCACATTTCCCTACAGTCACTACGCACAGAGTTGCGCATGAAAATTAAACAGTCTAAGTACACTTTTTTTAACGTTAAAATGCATAACTTTCTCACCACAGACCCACACAAATTTTGAATACACTTAACAACGAAGAAGGATACAGTTAGTAAAATTCGTTTGAATAACAGAGAAAGTAAGGATCCTTACGACATTGCATCAGCTTTCAATAATTACTTCAGTGTTTTCTACTGACAGTAGGCAGGAGCCTGAATTTCAATCCACGTGCCTTATCTTACCAGACCTGCAAATATCTGTCGAAGGAGTTTTTTCAGCTCTACTCAGTTTAGACAAAAAGAAGTCTCCTGGGCCCGATGGCATTCCAAATGCGTTTCTCTCCCGCTACGCAGAATGGTGCGCGAAATATCTTGTCATCATTTACAATGAAAGTCTTCTAAATTCAGAAGTTCCGGCTGACTGGAAGACTGCAAAGGTCGTCCCTATCCACAAATCGGGTGACAAACTTTGTCTAAACAACTACAGGCCAGTTTCACTCCTTTGTACCTCGGGTAAGGTTATGGAGCATTTTATTTTCAAGCACTTGATTTCTTTTCTAGAAAGTAGTAACTTCTTTTCTAGTAACCAGCATGGGTTTCGGCGTGGCCTGTCCACCGTAACACAACTAATTCACACAACCAATGAACTTTTGGCATGCATTGATAAGGGTGGGCAAGTAGATGCAATATTTCTCGACTTCGCGAAGGCCTTTGATCGCGTTTCGCACCGTAATCTAATAATAAAGCTCAAACATCTATTACAAAATCAGCGTCTTGTTCAATGGCTAGATTCCTACCTCTCTGAACGGCACCAGTACGTCCAGATCTCAGGTTCCAATTCTGTGCCAGCTCCAGTTCTCTCAGGAGTACCCCAGGGCTCTGTTCTCGGTCCACTATTGTTCCTTATTTACTTAAACGACTTAAACTTCGACTCCCCTGTACGGTGCCGTTTTTTTCGCTGACGACTGCGTTGTATATCTGCCTATTCAAAATGCGGAGGATCAATATGTGCTGAATGACTACCTTTCAGAGGTCTCAAGGTGGTGCCTAGTCTGGCAAATGTCACTAAACACGTCTAAGTGCTCAAAAATGACATTTACGCGTAAAAAGTGCGCTCTTAATTACACATACACAATAAACGGTGCAGCTGTCTCCCCCGTAAACGAATACAAATACTTGGGGATTGTATTCAATAGCAACTTGAGTTGGAGTTCGCACATCGGGCATATAGTCTCAAAGGCGTCCAACAGGCTTTGGCTGTTAAGAAATCGTCTAAAGCACTGCACATCTAAAACTAAATTAGCAGCTTACACTGCACTCGTACGGCCATTACTGGAATACGCAGATGTGGTTTGGGATCCGCACACCCAAGTAGATGTACAGCGCATTGAAGGCGTTCAAAGGAAGGCGCTTAGATTTATCTACAACGCATATGGAAGGCACGTTTCGGTTACTAATCTATTGAGGGAATCTGAACTGCAGACACTTCAATCTCGTCGCAAGTTGCACCGACTAAAAATGTTGCATGGGATTGTTAATAACTTAACAAACATTAATTTTGAGACCTACATGGCATACAACACTTCACGACCAACGCGCAATAAACACAATTTGACAATCATGGTGCCACGGTGCCGAACGAAAGCGTATCAGTTTTCTTTTTTTTCAAGAACGATATTGGAATGGAACGGGCTTCCGTGTGACGTGGTCCGTTTGACAGACCAGAAGTCTTTTTTATCTGCTGTCATATCGTCATTTTAAGCGCAGTGTATTCGTTCATGCTCTTTTGTTTCCTTTCTTTTGTATTTTAGGTAACAGAGTGCATTTAACTTTGCTCTTTGTCTTTCTATAAAACCCTGTGTGTTAGCTTTTGCTTCTTTATCCGCATTTTTACTTGCTTTGTTTTGTCGCGATGTACGATGTATCCTTGTACCGCTCCTGCCTTGGCCACCAAATGGAGGCTGGCAGTATTGAATAAACAAAAAAAAATAAAAAAGTGGATAGGTGCTGAACTACCACCCGCCAAATATGGCATCGGTTTCATGTGATGCCTCGATGATAGTGTACAAACACGCGCAACGGATGTGCCGCGGTATCGTTAACCTTGAAATACGATGCCCACGAATAAACGTTTTTCTATATCTAGTGTTCTGTTGCAAATTTTCCGAGCCTTCAGCGTTAAGCAACTACTACATTTGCCTTGCGTTGACCATACCGGTGCGTTTATGGCCTGAGATTCATTCCAGCGCCAAAAAAAATTAAATCCGTTCAATGGGGTAACGCGCACTAGTGCCACCGCCCGCATGCTGGGCGGATACTTAAATATCTGGATATAATTACACGTTTGATTACGCCCGTATGGAAACATTTTTTTCCCACTGCGCAAATGGGGACGTTTTTTCCAGCGACATTTTTTCCGGGGCGTATCTACCGGTGATATTTTTTTCCGGAGGCGTTTTTTTTTCGGAACCCACCTTCTTGAATCTCGAATGTGTCAGATGCAGTGTATAACCATTCTTGAAACAAACCTCAGCACGCATCATGACAGAGTCGTATCTCCTTTATAAATTCAAAAGAGCGCTCTCGAAACTTAACGATAGCCACGGGAAAGTCAACTGTTTACCTAAAGAATAAATTTTAAATTTATGCAGAAATTATGCTATTCCCGCTTCATAGCCATGAGGCGCAAGTGTGGAGCAACTCCAAAAGACAGCATTTTCTTCATTTTCGTTTTCCAAGTTGTTTTCAGTTTTCATTTTTCTTTTTATTCCTTACAATCCCGTTTCTTTTAGATACTCTTCTGGACATCGGCTACATTTTATTATAAATATTTCCAGCTGTCCTACCAAACCCAGGTGAATCACTGGGAGGGGTTGACCGACGCCCCAAGGCGTGTCTGTTCAGTGCACCAGGGACCAAGGGTACAAAGCCGTAGGGTTCAGCCTGCTACAGTGCCTAGTTTCTTTCCACCACCCCTCATCCCACCTTTGCCCAGACATACACATACCTGTAGGGAAGATGGCAAACGTACCATTTCTAGATGAAATTAAGGGGAGCTCCACTGACATCATCGACAGGGTCAACGCTTTCTCCAGGCTCCAAGTCCGGCATTCTCGTTCCAATTAGTTACAGCTCTTACTGGAAAACTGCACCGGCCTACCAAGCTCACATTCCGGGATCCGAATGCATATCCGTTGGACGCAAGCACTTTCTTCAATCAAAGCAAGTGTTTATCAGGTCAAGAAAATGTGTTTTGACTAAGGCACCACATGCTAACGACATGGTATTTTTCTCGGAAACTCCACTCCAATAGAATGTGTGCGCACGTTTGAGTTTTCTGGTGTTTTGTGTGTGTGTGTGTGTGTGTGTGTGTGTGTGTGTGTGTGTGTGTGTGTGTGTGTGTGTGTGTGTGTGTGTGTGTGTGTGTGTGTGTGTGTGTGTGTGTGTGTGTGTGTGTGTGTGTGTGTGTGTGTGTGTGTGTGTGTGTGTGTGTGTGTGTGTGTGTGTGTGTGTGTGTGTGTGTGTGTGTGTGTGTGTGTGTGTGTGTGTGTGTGTGTGTGTGTGTGTGTGTGTGTGTGTGTGTGTGTGTGTGTGTGTGTGTGTGTGTGTGTGTGTGTGTGTGTGTGTGTGTGTGTGTGTGTGTGTGTGTGTGTGTGCGCGCGCGGCGTTTTGTGCTCTGCGTGTGTGTGTTACGCCGTCTTGTGATACTGACGTAAGGGAGTATTGCGCATTAGTTCTGGTGGTCGCGTCG